>NC_036857.1:26443905-26703115 GCF_002910315.2 Salvelinus sp. IW2-2015 | reverse complement strand
TTATTTTACGCCGCTGGTACTCTCTGTTATTGATCTATGCATAGTCACTTAATAACTCTACCTACATGTACATTTACCTGAATTACCTCAACTAACTGGTGCCCCCGACATAGACTCTGTACCGGTACCTCCTGTATATAGTCTCGCTATTGTTATTTACTGCTGCTCTTTAACTACTTTTATTTCTTATTCCTTATTTGTATTTTTTAAACTGCGTTGTTGGTTAGGGGCTTGTAAGTAAGTATTTCACTGTAAGGTCTACACCTGTTGTATTCAGCGATGTGACTAATAAAATTTGATTTGATTTGATACCAATCATTAGCTAGCAGCAGCAGAGGAATAAATATCCCAGGCTTTTGTTGCACTGTGTAGTAAAAGCTAGCTGTGCTTTCTCTTCTTTCTTGCTTTTCATCCCTCTCTTCCTCTCTTCATTTCCGTTAGAAACCATATAGGTCATCTTCTCTGGTTAAAAGCAACAGTCACACACTCATCCCTGGACAGAGAGAGCATACTTAAATTCACACAGGACACCGGATAAGACAGGAGAAGTACTCCAGATATAACAAACTGACCCTAGCCCCCCGACACATAAACTACTGCAGCATAAATACTGGAGGCTGAGACAGGAGGGGTCAGGAGACACTGTGGCCCCATCCGATGATACCCCCGGACAGGGCCAAACAGGAAGGATATAACCCCACCCACTTTACCAAAGCACAGCCCCCACACCAATTGAGCATGCTGTCTCTGATCAACTATCTCGTTATCTCTCTCAGAACGATCTTCTTGACCCTAACCAGTCAGGCTTCAAGACGGGTCACTCAACTGAGACTGCACTTCTCTGTGTCACGGAGGCTCTCCGCACTGCCAAAGCTGGCTCTCTCTCCTTTGTTCTCATCCTCCTAGATCTATCCGTTGCATTCAACACCGTGAACCATCAGGACTGCATCCTCTTGGACTGCATCCTACCTGGCAGGCCGCTCCTACCAAGTGACGTGGAGATCTGCTCCTTCCACAGTGTCACCCTCCCACAGTGAAAACATTATTTGTGTCATCCCACTGGGCACAGACGTCAGTTCACCCCCCCCCCCTGTATTTAATTCTGGATAAGAGCGTCTGCTAAATTACTAAAATGTAAATGTTGTGTTTTCAGTGGACCCTATTACAAATTCCAAAAGGACTGAGGAGCTAGAGAGCTGACGTGCAACAGTGTGTTTTACTGCAGAGCATCATGTCCACAACAAACAGTGGAACCCAAGGAGTGTTAGACTGATACTCAAGCAGTATAGCATGAATAGTACTGATCTTAGTTGAGGGACCTATGGTACTGGGAGAATCATGTTATTATAGTTTATAGGGCTATATATTGCACCAGTGAGCTAAAAGGTCATCCCTTAAACTCACAATAGGCCAAAAGACTCATTATCTCAAGGCAGAGCCGTGCTGTGAGACATTGTACAGGAGAATCCATCTCTGGTGTATGATGTAGCTGGCAAAATGATGATACCTTTGTCATGAACAAAATGCTCAGTTTATTCTCATTGGCAATGGGTCTCAATCTGCTGGTCTTAAACTGCTGGAAATATTGTATTGTACATACAACTACATAGTCATATGCTGTAGGGAAAGGACCCTTGAAAACTGTAGCTTCTGAGAACTGCTAAGCATAACACAACATTGAAATTCAATTGTTATAGCAGCATTTCCCACACTAAACAAGACAGAAAGTTCCAGTCTAACTGTGCTCCTAAGCCATTCAAGTGGCATAAAAGTAGACTGCAGCAGCACTATAAGCATTATGTAAAACATGGATGGAACTCTTAACTACAACAGGAGCAGGGGACTACAATATATAGATGACCTATCTCCAATTGAAGCTAGGTGGGCGGGGAATGAGACTGAATGGTAATAATAATGAACCATTCTAACAGCATACATACCTGGTACAGCCGTAAACTGTGGCCATACTGTAGATAGACAAATGGAATAGCACATGGGACAAATTGTGTGGCATTGTGCATTGTAATTAGGCCTAGGCTACTTTTCCCATGTGTTAATTTCTGTATGTGGAGATTGCACATACAGTACAGTACTCTGAAGGATTGTTGTGTTTGAATAGGCCTACATATTTTGACTGACAGATTATACAGTGGAATTGTATGTTCTCATACAATCTTCATCATTTCTGTTGTCAAAATGTTCACGCTAATTGCATTTTGCAAATTGCCGAATTCAATTCAGACCGATAGAAGTGCTGGCATATGCAATCAAAGACAAAAAAAAGACAAGAGAATATTACACTGAGACATGACACAAATAATGTCACCTGGCAATCCTTTTACTATGCTTATTCCATAGAAGTGAATGGCTTCTGTGCTAATAGCCATATTGCACAAGTTCACATTACCCTCAACTGAGCATGTTCCGAATATGGTTCCTTTTTGCTCCTCCTTGTATTCTACACTAGTAGTCGCTGTAACACAAGGTACAATCACGCCACACTACTCACTTTGGAATTGCATTTGACTAGTCTGTCAGTGAAAAACAAAAATGTACTCTCACTTTTTATCTAGATTTATGGACAGTTTCAGAGGCTATTTGTAGAAAAGTCATAATCTGCATTTGAAGGTTCCATTGAAGCAATATTCTACATGATGAATGTTAGAAGTCTTCTTAACCCTCAAGCTACCAACGTATTTTACATACAGTACCAGTCAAAAGTTTGTACACACCGACTCATTCAAGGGTTTTTCTTTATTTTTACTCTTTTCTACATTGTAGAATAATAGTGAAGACACCAAAACTGTGAAATAGCACATATGGAATCATGTAGTAACCAAAAAAGTGTTAAACATTCTTGGAAGTTGCCACCCTTTGCCTTGATGACAGCTTTGCACTCTATTGACATATGTGTTATTTGAATGAGTAGGTGTGTCCGTACTGTACATTGATGACCAACTATTGGAAAAAGCAACAATCAGAGCGAAATATCAACTTATTTCTTATCAAAACATCATTAGACATGTAATTAATGGTATCTGGAAAAAAATACCAAAATAGAAAATGTTAATTTTATTTTATATAATGTGCATTGTTTTCTCCAATGTACAGTAAACATTAGTATTAAAAGCTCATTTACTATCATTGGATTATAGTATCATTTAGTTTTCAGAATTTTGAAGAAATTAAAAATGTTGTCATATTTATGTGGTAAAAACAACTGCCATTTAAAGGGGCAGTACACCAGAATTTGAAATATACTTAATTTCCTTGACAAAAAGGGATTCAATTCACTTCAAAAAGTGAAACTGAGTTTTCTTTATTTACTTTCCCACAGCCAGCATTAGCACCACTGTTAGTGAAACAATGGGAGTGGTAAGGTAGGGGCTATCCCACTGGACTAAAACTGGTTAAATCAACGTTGTTTCCACATCATTTCAACCCAAAAAAATCTATTTGATGATGTTGAATCAATGTGGAAAACTGATTGGATTTTCAAAAAGTAATCAACGTAAGGGTATTTAGTATTTTTTCACCCGACTTCTAACCTAAATCCAATGGAATGTGACATTTTTTGTTGATTTCACGTTGAATTTACGTAAATTGACAACTCAACCAAATGTAAATCCAAACTAGATGTTGAACTGACGTCTGTGCTCAGTGCGAGGACAGCATGCTTAAAAAAGCATACCCAAATCCTTTAAGTTACAGTATATAACATTTTCAGTAGAATTGTTCTTTATAATACACAACAATACAGCACCATGTGTACATTCAGAGGATAGCTGATTTATGTACTACAGTTTTACCAAGTATTCATACCAATGACAGACTTTTATGAGCTGTTTTGACTGCAACTTAGCATATACAGTGTGTTCCGAATTTATTGACACCCTTGATAAAAATTTGCAAAAATGACTGTACAAAAGAAATATTTCAATACTGAGCTATTTTGAATGCTACATGAAATGGGGAAATTATAATTTTTTATACTAATACAATTTCTCAGAGAAAGAGATCTTGTTTAAGAAGTAATATTTTTTCCACAATTATTGACACCTCTGTTTACAATACCTTTCAATACCCTACCTTGCAGGAATAACAGCACTAAGTATATTTCTAAAATGAGTTGGAGAACACATTGGGAGGGGTCTTAAAGACCATTTCTCCATACATACTCATTCCAGATCCTTGATATCCTTTATCTGTGCTTATGGACTGCCCTCTTCAATTTAAACCACAGGTTTTCAATGGGTTTCAAGTCCGTAGACTGAGATGGTCATTGCAAAATGTTGTAGATTTTGATGTGTGTTTGGGGTTATTGTCTTGCCGGAAGATCCACTTGCGGCCAAGTTTCAGTCTTTGGGTTATAAGCTATTATGACCCCATTCCTGAATGCTGGAACATTGTCATGCCTTCTGTTCCCCCCTCTATGATGCTCACAGGACACGCAGGACACATTAGTAGGGAGTTTTCAGGAAGCTAACACAAGTCTTTAAGTCTCCCGCAAGGTTACTCATCAAAAGAGTGTGGACCTCGGGCTTCCTGAGTGGTGCAGTGGTCTAAGGCCACTAGGGGTCCTAGGTCGAGGCCAGACTCTGTCGCTGCGACCGGGAGACCAATTGGGCGGCACACAATTGGCCCAGCGTCATCTGGGTTAGGGGAGGGTTTGGCTGGCAGGGACGTTCCTGTCCCATGTTCCTGCACTAGTGACTCCTGTGGTGCAATGCACGCTGACATGGTCGCTAAGTGGGCAGTGTGGCTTGGCTGGGTTGGGTTGGGTTTTGGAGGACGCACGGCTCTCGACCTTCGCCTCTCCTGAGTCCATACAGGAGTTGCAGCGATGGGACAAGACTGTAACTACCAATTAGATACCACAAAAAAGGGGTAAAAAAAGTGTGGACGTCAGTTACATTTCAGCCTCTTTTGACCTCATACTCTTACACAGACAATGTAATTTTTCAGGTCTCTACATTGTCTGGCGCATAGCAGACCTGGGTAAGAACCCCATGAGTCAAACTAACACGTCTTCAGGTCTCAGGCAAGGTTGCTCATCACATGCATGGATCACCAAACCACCTATGTTGCACTCTCATTAAATGCGGTGCACAGATCCTTCTGCTTCTGTTTGCCACAGAAAGTGTTGTTGTTGTGCAGTAGGCCTCAGAAGGGAACACCCATGTTCCAGAGTCCAAGCTTTCAGGAATGGGGTAGTAATAGCTTGTAGCCCAAATGGTTCAAACGCCAGAGCCAAATTCATAGGAAGAAAATCTTCAGAAACTGCCAGAAAACGATTTAAGAAAGAGAGCGTTTGATTCTGTCTGTACTTTTCTACCGTTCCTTATTCGAAAAGTACCAGGATGTTGTCTCTGGTTTTGAATGTGAATTTAGAGAACTGAATCTGAGAAGTTGAATATATGTGAACTTTAGTGAACTTGAAATGATAGTTTGTAAACTTGATACACAGACAATGAATCCAATATCTACCATATTGAAATAAAATATATATAGATATTGAATTTGAATATTAAAACTGAATTCAGTATTAATTCAAATGTATGATTTCAATGATTACATTTGTGTATTACAAATTCAATAATATTGAATTTAAATTCAATATCTTAATACAATTTATTTTTTTATTATTCAAATTCAGCTTCTATTGGCACTGAAATCGCTCTATACTATAACACTAAACAATTATTTAGATTGAAGAGGTTAATTGACAGTCATGAAAAATTTGAAGAATTGAATAAACCACCTTTGGACGATAATAAAAAATATGCCTCTGGCCTCAAAATGACCCCAGTCGGTAGCTTGAGAGTTAATAACGTTTTTTTAATTAAACACGATTTGACATCCCATTGGTAAACTCTCATGGGACGTTCATTGATGGGCTGCCATGTAGACCTGACAGCAGACAATCCCCTATTAAAATGTAAGAAAAGAAATGCATGAGATTTTGACATAAAAATGTAGGCGAATGTATAAGGGATAATTTATGTATTTCTACATAAGCCTATGTCAATTAAATCAGATGTGGAGGCTAACTTACTTCTCCACAGTTTAATGTTGTATTTGTACACATCTTACGTCTGTTACCTATGCTCGTAAGCCCTGCAGGAAACTGATTAACATCTATGAGTGAGAACACCATGCAGGTCTTTGAGAAGTGTGTCTGCTACTGGACAATTCCAACATTATTCAACACCAACAGGCCATCACTGTTGGTCAAGGGCCCTGACATTTTTATAGAAGGATATTCTGGCCTCTGAGTAGTAACATACCTGACCAGTTGCAAGCTCCGATAAGCACAGAAAAGGTACAATTGATGGCCATTGACAATCGTATAAATGTCTGTTTCACATTAGTTATCTTAATTACTTAAATTTAAACTAGATTTACTGTACACCCCAAAAAATTAAGGTTCTTAAATGGTTGTTTCTTAGCTCTTAAGGTTACTTGGAAAACTCATACCCGATAAAGAACCTTTGAGTTTACTGTGGGGTTCGTGGTGTGGCGTTTATGGTTCTTCAGAATACTAAAAGGTTCTTGAAATGTATGGAAGCCTCCAGATGTGTCCCTTTCATAGCACACAGCAAATCGGCCAGTGTTAACTAGTGTTGATTCTTCAGTTTAACATTTCTAGTGTTGATTCAAGAGTTAAATTAACACTGTAAAGAGTGGTGTAAATGAACCCAAGTGTTGGAGTTAATATTCAGAGTTGAACCAAAACCATGCCCATTATTATCAGATTTCCTAGCATGCTCTATTGCAGGTAGATTTTTAAATTGTTTCAATATGGGGTGGCAGGTAGCCTAGTGGTTTGAGCGTTGGGCTAGTAACAGAAGTTGCTAGATCGAGTCCCCGAGCTGACAAGGTAAAATATATGTAATTCTGTCCCTGAACAAGGCAGTTAACCCACTGTTCCTAAGCCGTCATTATAAATAATAATTTTTTCTTAACTGATTTGCCTGGTTAAATATAAATATCTATTTTTTGCATGTACATTGATTTATTAATTCATCTTATGCTACTCTAATATTACATACATTTTTCTAAACTATTCCAATCTGTTACTTGGACTTAWGGCACCCGTTACTGAAATGGTTGTTCGAGTTTAGATGTTTAATGTAGTCTCATAACTTAGTCTTCTCAACCCTAGCAGTCACTCTGAATGCAGGTTGCAGGTCAATAAAAATTCTAAATGTTAGATATCCCAACTCTGGCTAGATTCCAATAGGAATTACACATCACCTTGCAAGCCAGCATAATGTGACTTACAGGGCTGATGAAACTATGAGTTTCAGGCCACTGTATTAGAGTAAAACTAGGCCCTCCACAGGACTGGAAAGGAATGAATGTAACAACCATGTCTCTGTCACAAGTAAACACAGACACGGGTGGTACTGGTAACTCTAAAATTAACTTGAAAGGCACCCTGGAAAATATGCAAATAAGGCTTGAAACACTACAGCAGGGCTATTCAATTACGCTCCTGGAGGGCAGAAACCTTTCTGGTTTGGGATTTTTGTAAGGTTCTTCAAAGAACCATCCCATTTTTGGTTCTTCAGAGAACCTTAAATGGTTCCCCTATGGCATCATGCTCAAGAACCTTCTTTGGTTCCAATCAGGGACAGATTTTTCTATTTGATTTGAACTGAAAGGGACATTGATAATGGTTGTGTATTATCAATTTGGCATAACTAAGGCTAACTCAATACAGTCTACTGAGTCTAGTAATGACATCAGAGTGTAATGAATGAAATTCCATTCGCATTAAGGCTCGTTTTTTTGTTCTGGGTCAATCTCACACAGTCAATCAGTACTACAGCAGTCTGACCTCATTAATACCTCATTTGGAGAGAAAGGGCACATGAGTCATGGGCCACAGCATATCTCTAAGAGTGGGGTGAAAAACGCTAATCTAGCGTTCCATCTAGCCCACGTGCTGTGTTTTTTCACCCATGCTATGAGGTCATAGGCAGAGACTTCCTGAACACAGGGTTCATTCACAGAGTCCTCCAGTACTCCAGTCACCAGAATTAGGCTCCAAACATGCTGTCTCCTGGCAACATGGCTTACAGGGCTATAGTCAACTCCCTTGTTGTTATTTGTTTGAAGGAGGGGTGGGGTTGTGGGGTTGTAAGTGGGAGTGTGTATGTGTGTGTGTGTGTGTGTGTGTGTGGTGTCACTGAGTATGTATGTAATAGATGAAGCCGTGGTAAAAATGAACATGAGGAGAGGATAACAGAAACAGTCACCCCATTGATGTGCCAGGCAGGGGGAGAAGTATGGGGTTATGTAGCATGAGTCAGTGACAGTTAGGTTCTCCCTCACAAAAAACACAAACAGTCTAAAGACAGAAATCAGTGACAGTATTACCTTGCCAACAACCAATGGAGTAAGCAAAAATAAGGAAAATCAATCAACTTTAGGATAAGGAAAACTTGGAAGTACTAAAACGTACATGTCAAATTAACTGCAGAAAAGTCTTACACAAAATGACAACAGTAGTTTTATTGATATTTTAAAAATACAACTTTTGCTTCTGGAAAAATAGATATGAAAATTACAGGGTTTTAAGGAACATACATACATCAGATATAGAACAGAAAATGTAAACTATTGATTATTAAGCAAAATTAAGACTATGGCAGAAATGATTGCCTGCACTTAAGATGCAGAGATTTGTTAAAAACTGTGTAAAACATCTGAAACATAAATATAACCTGTTTCTCAAATGCAAACTTAATTTCAACATCACTTATATTAATATAGGCAGAGTATAATACCACATTAAGACAGCTATACAGTGGCTTGCGAAAGTATTCACCCCCTTGGCATTTCTCCTATTTTGTTTCCTTACAACCTGGAATTAAAATAGATTTTTGGGGGTTTGAATCATTTGATTTACACAACATGCCTACCACTGTGAAGATGCAAAATATTTTTTCTTGTGAAACAAACAAGAAATAAGACAAAAACACAGAAAACTTTAGCGTGCCATAACTTATTCACCCCCCCCACCCCCCCCCCCCCCCCCCCCCAAAGTCAATACTTTGTAGAGCCACCTTTGCAGCAATTACAGCTGCAAGACTCTTGGGGTATGTCTATGGGATTTTGCCCATTCTTCAAGGCAAAACTGCTTCAGCTCCTTCAAGTCGGATGGGTTCCATTGGTGTACAACAATCTAAGTCATACCACAGATTCTCAATTGGATTAGAGTCTGGGCTTTGGCCATTCCAAGACATTTAAATGTTTCCCCTTAAACCACCAAGTGTTGCTTTAGCAGTATGCTTAGGGTCATTGTCCTGCGGAAGGTGAACTTCCGTCCCAGTCTCAAATCTCTGGAAGACTGAAACAGATTTCCCTGTATTTAGCGCCATCATCATTCCTTAAATTCTGACCAGTTCCCAGTCCCTGCCGATGAAAAACACCCCACAGCATGATGCTGCCACCACGCTTCACTCTGGGGATGGTTATCTCAGGGTGATGAGAGGTGTTGGTTTGCGCCAGACATAGCGTTTTCCTTGATAGCCAAAAAGCTCAATTTAGTCTCATCTGACCAGAGTATCTTCTTCCATATTTTTTGGGAGTCTCCCACGTGCCTTTTGGCGAACACCAAACATGGTTGCTTATTTTTTTTTCTGGCCACTCTTCCGTAAAGCCCAGCTCTGTGGAGTGTACGGCTTAAAGTGGTCCTATGGACAGATACTCCAATCTCCTCCGTGGAGCTTTGCAGCTCCTTCAGGGTTATCTTTGGTCTCTTTGTTGCCTCTCTGATTAATGACCTCCTTGCCTGGTCCGTGAGTTTTGGTGGGCGGTCCTCTCTTGGCAGGTTTGTTGTGGTGCCATATTCTTTCCATTTTTTAATAATGGATTTAATGGTGCTCTGTGGCATMTTCAAAGTTTCAGATATTTTTTTATAACCCAACCCTGATCTGTACTTCTGCACAACTTTGTCCCTGACCTGTTTGGAGAGCTCCTTGGTCTTCATGGTACTGCTTGCTTGGTGGTGCCCCTTGCTTTGTGGTGTTGCAGACTCTGGGGCCTTTCAGAACAGGTGTATATATACTGAGATCATGTGACAGATCATGTGACACTTAGATTGCACACAATTGGACTTTATTTAACTAATTATGTGACTTCTGAAGGTAATTGGTTGCACCATATCTTATTTAGGGGCTTCATAGCAAAGGGGGGAATACATATGCACGCACCACTCGTCCGGTAAGAATGTTTTAGAAATTTTTAAAACAAGTTATTTTTTCATTTCCCTTCACCAATTTGGACTATTTTGTGTATGTCTATTACACGAAATCCAAATAAACATCCATTTAAATTACAGGTTGTAATGCAACAAAATAGGAAAAACACAGAGGAGGATGAATACTTTTGCAAGGCACTGTATATGGCTTTTTGTATATTACTAAGACACTGGATTAACAAAACAAAAGAAAAGAAAAAGCAAGAAAACAACTGATGCAGTTCATAAAACATATTTTCTACCATACTCTATAACTTTGAAATTAAAAAACAGGCTTAACAGAAGCATTTATACAGTTGTAAGCAATTAACTATTTACAGATAAAGGGGAAAACTATTTCGTAAAGTATACATTCAGGATATTTCAAACATACTGTATGCTGTACATTGAGAGAATGGCTCGTACAGGCAGATTCAGTCTCTGGATCATTAACTTTTAAATCTCAGCACAAACAGTAATGGCATGAATTACTGGACACTGTTCAGGTTTACACTTTTTAAACTATATATAATCTAAGTAAAGCATCTTTTCTTTGGAATCTTCTTAAAAATGTTAACATATTGTATTGGATACGTAACAAAAGTCCCTTTCTGCACCAATGTAAGCTATCCCCTTTACACAATATAAAAGCACTTTAAGAGCACTTGGGAAAATGCTAGTATATACAGTCAGGTCCATAATTATTGGCAACCTTGATGAAGATGAGCAAAAAAGACTGTATAAAATAAATCATATAAATATTGAGCTATATTGTATGCCAAAAAAATGGGAAATTATATTATTTTATACTAATACGATTTCTCAGAGAAATATATTTGATTAAATATTAAATAAAATGTGCAATAAGATTGGAGTCAAAATGATTGGCACCTCTGTTTTCAATACTATAGCACCCTCCCCTTGTGAAGATAAACAACACTGAGCCTTTTTCTCAAACAAATGATGAGATTGGAGAACACGTTTGGAGGGATCTTAGACCATTCATCAATACAGAATATATATTTAATCTGGACTGGCCTCTTCAATTAAAACCATAGGTTTTCAATTGGGTTCATGTCCGTAGATTTTGTGGTCAATTAACCATTTCTTTGTGGATTTTGATAGTGCTTGGCATTAAAGTCTTGGTGGAGTTTCAGCCTCCAATCAGAGGCAACCAGTTTTTTMGGGGCTAAAATGTCCTGGTACTTGGTAAAGTTCATGATGCTGTTGAATTTAACAAGGTCCCTATGACCAGTGGAAGCAAAACAGCCCTATAACATCAAAGATCCACCACCTGATTTTACAGTAGATATGAGGTACTTTTCTGCATATGTTTGTTTTTCAACGCCAAACCAACCACTGGTGTCCGTGTCCAAAGAGCTCTATTTCCTGTCTTCTGACCATAGCATCAGTTCCAATCCAAGTGCCAATGCCGTTTATCAAACTTCCGTCCAGACTTTAACCCCATTGAAAATCTGTGGTTTGAATTGAAGAGGGCAGTCCATAAGAGCAAACAAAGCATATCAAGGATCTGAAYAAATTATATATGGAGGAATGGTCTAAGATCCCTCCCAACATGTTCTCCAATCTCTTAAAAACATTTTTGAAAAAGACTCTGTCATTATCCTCCCAAGGGGAGTGTGCTAGAGTATTGAAAACAGGAGTGCCAAAATTTTGACCCGTCTTTTTTTTAATTTTTTTATTATTACTTGTTAAACAAAATCTCTTTCTCTGAGCAATTGTCTTATTATAAAATAATATAATTTCCAAATTTTGTTTGCATACAATATAGCTCAGTATTTGTATTATTTATTTTATAATGTCTTTTTGGTCAGCTTTATCAACAAGGTCAATAATTATGGACTGTACATGCAGGAAATCCTATTGCTTTCATGTTTGATTGTACATCAAAATACATGTATAATGAAAATGACACTGAACAAAGAAATCACAGCTCATCTTGGAAATGTGGGATTATCTTGGAAATGTAAGGCACAGTATGTACAGTACAGGTATGAATACTTGGGATGTTATTGTATATGCAGACAATAATAAGCACTACATATATTGTATATTGCTTGATTGTCATTGCGGGAAGAAAAAATAATTACACAAAAAACTATAGAAACAGAAATAGGTAGGCTATAATATCTGTTTTACACATATTATGTGCATTTTTCTCTCTGTATGAACTAAAAATGCCAAAGATTTTGATAAATGTTACAATCAAATAGGCAACTAATAAGTTGGGCACTCATGAGGCTGTATCACAACCATCCGTGACTGGGAGTCCCACAGGGCGGCGCACAATTGGCCCAGAGTCGTCCGGCTTTGGCCAGTGTAGGCCGTCATTGTAAATAAGAATTTGTTTTAACTGACTTGCCCAGTTAAATAAAAGTTAAATAAAATAAAAAATAAAAAATGAGCACGCATACAGTGCTTTCAGAAAGTATTCACACCCCTTTTCCACATTTTTTTGTGTTAAAGCCCAAATTTAAAATGTATTAAATTTACATTTTGTGTCACTGGCCAACACACAATAACCCATTATGTCAAAGTGGAATTATGTTTTTAGATATTTTTTTTTACAAATTAATAAAATATGAAAAGCTGAAATGTCTTGAGTCAATAAGTATTAAACCCCTTTGTATTGGCAAGCCTAAATACATTCAAAAGTTAAAATATGCTTAACAAGTCACATAATAAGTTGCATGGACTCACTCTGTGTGCAATAAAATTGTTTAACATGATTTTTGAATGGCTACCTCACACACACATCTGTAAGGTCCCTCAGTCAAGCTGTTTTTTCAAACACAGATTCAACTACAAAGACCTGGGAGGTTTTCCAATGCCTCGCAAAGGGCAGCTATTGGTAGAGGGGTAAACATTTGAAAAGCAGACATTACATAACCCTTTGAGAATGGTGAAGTTATTAATTACACTTTGGATGGTGTATCAATACACCCAGTCACTACAAAGATACAGGAGTCCTTCCTAACTCAGTTGCCCGGAGAGGAAGGAAACCACTCAGGGATTTCACCATGAGGCCAATGGTGACTTTAAAACAGCTGTGAAAACTGAGAAATCAACGACATTGTAGTTACTCCACAATACTAACCTAATTGACAGAGTGAAAAGAAGGAAGTCTGTGCAGAATAAAAAATATTCCAAAACATGCATCCTGTTTGCAACACGGCACTACAGTAATACTGTAACAAATGTGGCAAAGCAATTCACTTTATGTCATGAATACAAAGTGTTATGTTTGGTGCAAATCCAATGCAACACATTACTGAGCACTATTCTCCATATTTTCAAGCATAGTGGTGGCTGCATTATGTTATAGGTATGCTTGTAATCGTTAAGGACTGGGGAGTTTTTCAGGATAAAAAATTAAGGGAATGGAGCTAAGCACAGGCAAAATCCTAGAAAAAAACCTGGTTCAGACTGCTTTCCACCAGATACTGGGAGATGAATTCACCTTTCAGCAGGCAAATGTTGCACAATCCAGGTGTGAAAGACTTACCTAGAAAGATTCACAGCTGTAATCGCTGCCAAATGGTGCCTCTACAAAGTATTGACTCGGAGGTGTGAATACTTGTCAATCAAATATTTCTGCATTTAATTTTCAATACATTTGCAAACATTTCTAATAACATGTTTTCACTTTGTCATTATGGGGTATTGTGTGTAGATGGGCGAGATTTTTTTTGAATCCATTTTGAATTCCGGCTGTAACGTAACAGCATATTGTGGAATAAGTCAAGGGTTATGAATTCTTTCTGAAGCCACTGAAAGACTAGAACAATACGCCATTACATTTCCCACTAATTCTTTCCTGTGTAAGGATTCACATGTAACTATTTCAATATAAGCCTTTTGAGGCTAATTCAATATTCAATCATTCATAGAGAAATGTACAATACTTTTTCTCTAAGCAGTTCAAAATAATAACCTGTATTGAAAACACTGGCCCAGATAAGGCCTCTTTGGCAAATCAACTGCTTATACATTAAGTTCATCACATGACTCAAACATAATGACGAAAAAAAACATTAAACATTGAAATAAAGACAACACACCATGTAAGAATACATATACACAACGATTCCCCTACTAAACAGTGCATATAACTTTGAAAAGCAAGAATATGGGGAAATGAACATTCTATCAAATATTTTTGGGGTTATTAGGATGGCAGTGTGCGTCTCCTTTAGAGTAGAAAGATGAGATGATCAAAGTAAGCTCAAGAAGAATTTTGGTCATTACATTTCATAACACAATACACATATCACAGTGCAATGCTGACATGTTGGCATATTTTATGCATGGTGTCATTAGTAGAAGTGTCAACAAGATGGGTTAGAGGGTGAAAGTTCCTTGAAAGGTTTGCATAAGGTTTTAACACCGAGTATTGCCACAACTACTGCCATGATTGTGACTTGCTTATGAATTTTCACCCTCTATTCTACAATATACAAAAAAACAAGGCACAATCTAGTTTACGATGACCCTAAAAATTAAGACTTTCTTTGGTAGAACGTTCTTTGGCATTGGGTAAAAGGCACTGAATCTTTAGCTGAGAAACAGTTATTTGAAGGAAAAGGACTGAACAGCCAAAATGCTGGTAGCTGATAGTTGATAGTTGTTATGGAGATGGACAGTTGGGCACACAGGGAAGAAGAAGAAGTTCCCGTGGCGACGCAGAGCGAGCTGCAGCTGTCCACTTCCTGTTTGCTGTCGTCTATGTCTGACCTCTGGCCTGCACTCCGGTCAGATCCTTCCTTATGATCTCGTTTACTACAGGGAGGAGAAGAGAAACAAGTACTGGGCGTTAGTTAGTCGGAGCATAAAACGTGTTTGATGTAATACTGTACTGTCATCTGTTCTTCCCAGGCAGCATTTCGCAGCTCCAGAGAGGGCAATTTTCACTTCTGGCCTTTTCATATTTTCCTTTCTCTTACAACAAATGCTCATAAAAAGGTACATTACATCGTAGAAAATGGCATAACATCTTGACAAAAACATACTGATCCGACAGTAAAACATCAAGGGACACAACACCAAGAACCGCTGATTACTCTGTGTCCAGGTTGGCTGTAGTAGCGATAACAGAAGATGCCGCAACAGTTCATGAGCTGCATTGGCACAGAGTGTCCACTAGGAGGASGGCCTCAGTTTTCGATTCTACCGCTCTTTCAATTCCCCATTACTTCCTGTTGTTCTGCTGACAGCCAGGTGACACACAGCATGGGGGGAATAAATGGAAACTTTCACAGCTTCAGCGTTCTAAAAATAGACTCAGTCAAGGTGTGTAGAGTTCTTACACACACACCATGCCGTGTGTAAGGTGGGGGAAACACATTGTGATGTGATGAAACCTGTCTAAAGTTCATGTCTAAGAGCTCTGTGATGAGGTTAAATAAAGATGTATTAAAAACAGATCACCATCATTAAAGGCCCAGTGCAGTAAAAAATGTGATTTAACACAATTTGGAATTATACTGTGCAATTGTGAAAATAATGATAATGCCCTTTTAGTGTAGGAGCTGTTTGAAAAGACCACCTGAAATTTCAACCTGTTTTGGTTTGATGGAGTTTTGTCACTAGGTGGTAAATGACTTAATTGACCAATAAGTAGGAGTTACAAACCTCTCTGCCAATAACAGCTACTGTAGTTTTCAGTTTTCCCCTCCCCACACAGACCACTCCCAGACAATTCTAGAACAATTCTTGCTCGAGAAATCGCTCTTTGCTAAGAAGCTATTTTTGTATATTTTTGACCATTTTAATTGAAAACACAGTAAGGTACTTAATTGTTACCCATAAATTATCTGATATTAAGATAAAAACGTCTGCGTTGGACTTTTAAGTAATTCAGATATATTACCATTTGAAAAAGTCTACAAACAATGATTGTAAGCTTTCTCATTTAGCTTTAGATGATCAGTTTGTATGGGGACCATTACAACATATTTATAGGCCTATCGTGAAATATAAAAAATTATACCTATACTGCAAGTTGTCAAACTGAATACTGTATTGTATTCATAAACCACAGCCAGATGGTTAAATGAAAATGAAGAGTGATTGTATGACTTCATGAAACCTATAAGATTGCTACTGTAGCCGTAGCTTACACTACAACAGTATGTAATCACACTTTGATTCACATTGACAATAGGGAAAACCTGTAGTAAGCTCAGAGGAATGTCCAGTATGGTGAGCATGTAGTGTGTCCAGATAGCCCACATCCTCTGTACTGCAGTCTATCTGTCTTTATCAGTAACTAACAACTCCAACAGCTCTGGAAGCACACTGTGTATACTGGCACTATCACATAAGAGCCTGGCGCCATGGCTTCTTGTTGTGACTTAGGGAACATTTTAAGGCATGCCCAAAATGGAGGAATAATAGTGTGAAATTGGTTGACAGTGACGTCAATTGAGCCAAAATGCCTTTAATTCTAGTACATCTGTGATTTTAAAAGCTAACCACATTCATGTTTATGCGTGGTATACTATAACAACATGTTTTGAACATTCACAGGGAGGTTGGGTCTCAGTTAATACAGTAGTGTCACTGATATGAAGCATCCTAAAATATATGAAAATATGCTCAATCTTTTTTAAGAGGAAACCTTTTCACTTAAAAGGGATAAATGGGGTAAGTTAGTAAGCAATACCACTCAGGGTTTAGGGGAACTCAATATCCAACAGGCTTATAGGAGGCCTTTTTAAAGCATTGACCTATATAGTGGGACAAGGGTGCTGCCATTAAACAGCAAGTTAAGCGAAAACAGACACCGTCAACCAACCCACACAGACACACTCATCCCTGGCTGAGCAGTGGTGTGTACCAATGTAACTCCCTCACACACAACAGCCCTTACATGCTGACCACACCTCTCGCGTTGTGGTAATACTATGAAAGTTAGATGCCAATCGCCATATAAAGTCCAAAGAAGAAAAAGCCTGGAAGGATGAGAGATGACTAGAAACGATTCGGTTGACCGTTTTACGTGTGGATTAATTGTCGGAGTAGAGGACCTTGTGCATTTCAGGTAAAACAACTCAACATTTATATCCCAGGACAAATTAGCTAGCAAATGCAAGCTAGATAAATAGGACAAATTAGCTAGCAACTGCAAGCTAGCTAGCTAATTTGCCATAAATGTTTAATGCTTTTCGACCTGTCCACAAATTAATATAATTGGTTCAGAGTTTGTTTTAATATTTCAACCTGCGTGTTGTGATCGTGTTTGGTGTGGGGGGACAAAATCAATTTGCGCACGCGCGGGTCCGGTCTGGGCATGGTGTTACCCTAACTAATACTCAGTGAAACTGGTTGCAAAGTATGTACTAATACTGGAACCCTGTTTGTAGGGTTGTAGTTACAATTGAGATAAAACAGGTACAGTTAAGATAAAACATGATTCTGTAGCTTTCAATAACCTTTTCTTGTTATTGCAAGTCACTGAGTTATCTATCAGATATGCATTTTTTGCCTGACAAACAATTCAGAAGCTGATCAAAAACAGCCTGCCAGCAGAGCAAACTGTAGGCCCACTTCTATGATTAAGAGTAGCTGCTAGACTATCCTCCTCCCAGTCCTCTCGTTTCCTTCGGTCTCTGATCATCTGAAAGAGAAAATAAATAAATCATGGCTGTTTACAGCAGCTCAACACTAAGCACACTTTATGGAGCAGAGCAGAGCAGAGCTGAATCTGAAACAGGGAGGGCAAACCAACTAGAGCGGCCAAACCGGCCCGGTTGCTCCAGCTCTCTCTGCTCAACGTCCATGTTTATTTTATATATCTAGTGGAATTCCCTTTGACACCTAATGCCTTAAAGAAACTTTCAACTACTCAACGGTGCCACAGGATTCTCCTGAGTATAAAAAAGAGGGCTTAGAGAGGCGAGTGGTGCTCCAGAGCAAGGCAGGCTGGGAAGTTATACAGTAGAGAGCTTTAACTGAGCCTCATGAAGGGTTGGCACGGCCTGGCCATTTGAGGCTGGCCCAGGGAACACTCAGACTTGACCATACAATAGATGAGTGTCTGGCTTTAGAGTCCTGCACCAATAAACATGTTTGTTTACCAACCAGGGGTGGGAGAGAGACACACACACAGTACAGTAGCTGACTCAGTCACTTCACACTGCCTCCTATGAGGTGGTGGTGGAGTGTGAGTGAGTGAGTGAGTGAGTGAGTGAGTGAGTGAGTGAGTGAGTGAGTGAGTGAGTGAGTGAGTGAGTGAGTGAGTGAGTAAACTTCTCAGAATACAGTACTCTTTAACCCAGTTTAGTTTTTTAACTCTGGTTCTCTGTGTGACCATGGGCATGTTGCTATTGTTGTCGTTGATCTGCTCGCTCATAAGTGGGACGTAAGGGACCTGAAACTAATCTGGGCTCGGCATGCTGTTATTGTGTGCTTTATCTCTGAATAGTAGCTCTCTCTCCTTTCACCTGCTGGACTATTTTCACCTGTGCCACTGCCTCTGGGGTTAATTCCAGTCAGTTTCACTACAACTGTAGCATAAGTGGGCATGGAAAGATGCAGATACAAGAGTGTATCGTGACTCACTTTCTAAGTTGTAGACAGCACCTTCACAGTACAAGACAGTGTAAGCCTATATATGAGCAAAGACACTAGCTTCTAGAAGAGGCCTTTAGAGTACAGTATGTGAAGCCCATTCCATGTTTTAGTTTTACTCAGTTAAATACATTGCTTTCTTCTATTGCCCTTTATCTCGGTCACACCACAGAGAGCAGCACTACCAAGATGACACAGTTCTATAATCGAAACCACAGAATCATGACGCTCCAGAGTTAAAACCTTTTCGAAATGAGCAAGGTGTGAAAGACATCTGAGTGACTAATTTGAGAATCTTATTTCTCTGAAAACATCTTTGTGAAGTTCAAATAAATTAATGTTTATGGCATAAACCACACCTTGACATCTAAGTAGTGAAAGACAATGGGACTTTCTGCATTCCCCATCTTCCTGTGCTTTGTTTGAAGAGAGGGTTTTAAGGTGGAGCGGGGGTGCGTAACTACAAGTGGCACTGGGGGGGTGGATTCACACCCTACAACTGAAGGCTGTGTTTAAACTGCTCTCTCAAACTGCACCTATAGCCAACACACTATCACAGATTATCGTGAAATACAGTAGACACAAATGACTTATTAAAAATTCTTGACAGGCACACACAAAATTGTGTCCACCACACAATTTTCTAAATATTATGTTTTTGTGTCGACCACATGATTTTCTGCTTCATAACGCATTTGTGATTTTCTTCATAACGAATTAAAAATATTTGGTGGCTAAAGTTAGCTAGGTTAGCGAAGGGGCTAACCTTACCTAGGCTAGGGGTTAAGGGTTAGGAATTAAGGTTAGGGGTTAAGGTTAGAGTTAGGCGTTAAGGTTAAGGTTAGGGTTAGGTAAAATGTTAGCTAAGTAGTTAAAAAGTAGAAATAAGATAAACCTGAGATATACATTCATCCACCTGGCAAATCTCATCTTGACCATCCAGAATACAACACACACGTTTTCTACTGCCAAGGAGGCTCAAGACTTCTGCGATAAGCACACAAAATGTCCAACACACAATGGGAAGAGCTGACAGATCTAGGCTTTTGGCTGACACAATATTCAGGTATGCTATCCACGCACAATCATGCAGCCTAGCCTATGGCTGTGGTGCTGCCCTCAGCATAAGTCAATGATGAGAAACCCCTCTCAATTGGGTAAAAGGAACACTATTATTATTTCTGAACATTGGACTTCGTTATTATTAGATTGCCTATGTTCCAGGACATTTCGACATTGATGACTCCGCGCCAATTAATGAAAAATGTACAATATATTGAAGAGCCATACAGACTGGGATTGCTTCCTTACGGGGCTACAGCACATTACACCCCTATGGGCTAAACTGTTCAAGATAGATTGTCAGTCCCATATGGGCTTCCACACAATTCCTTTTTGCTTGTGTTTTATTCTTCCTCCTATGTTTAAGGTCATTTAGAGTATATTGCTAATAATAGTGAGGATGTGACTGTTTAGGCTTGTATTTCAGTTGCAATATTTCGATAAAAAAAAAATCTGCAAACTTAAATGTAAAGGTCTGAAGGGGTTAATTATTAGTTACTTTATGTTTTACTTTAATTATGTTTCGCAATACCTTAAGACCCCCCAACATATATGCTGTTTAAGACATGTTATAGATAAGGGGAGGGAAGGGGGGGAATGGTTCACTGGGTGGGTTTCCCTGTGGGTCCTGCTTTTTGTTTCACATCCATGGGCTTTTTAACACTAAAGATAATAATTACAACATTAATACTACTTTTTTTAACAATGGCAACGCTAGCTATTCTCTCTTGAAATTTGAAAGGCCTAAACTCACATATTAAACGTTCCAGCTGTCTTGATATCCTAAGAAGAAACCATATTGATATAGCAATGTTCAAAAGAAACACACCTGCTCCAAAAGGACACACAGAAAAGAGAACCATTTGTGACTCGTTTCACGAAACTAGGCATATGTCCCGTGTCACTTCTTCACAGGAGAGGCATTTGAACATTTTTATTTATTTTTAAAATGTGTTTTTTTTTGTCTGAAATGCCTTCTGGAACATGTGAACTTTCATGTGCCCTAATAACAAATGTGTATGTCATGTGCAAATATGAATAAAATTGTAAAATTACGAGCCTAGATGGTTTAGCCACAGAAAAAGTCAGGAACCTTCCCGCTAGCCATGAATGGCTGAGATAATGGATGGGCTGGACATGCCGAGAGATGAGTTCGGATTGGTCTGCCATATAGCACTTCTGTCTATAACATGAGCTGCTTAGTATGTGTAGGTAATCCTTTCTAAAGCGGCTTTTTTGAAAGCTATCACAAAGAACTGCAAAAGTGTTGATAAGGCTCTCCACTGTCTGGATGACTGCATTTTGAAATCAATGGAATGCGGTGGAAGAAGAATATGATAGCTAAGGAGATGGAGAAAATTCTGGCATTTGTTGGCAAATGCGGAGGGAGTCGAAAAGAGAACACAGAAGGCTGTTGTATAAGCTGTTTAATAAAAATCTCTGGATTACATCTTCAAACTAAGGGCAACCATGGCATCCGTGACAGAGAGGGAGAAGCGTTCATCCATGTATACACGGGTAAGAGAGTCTAGCTAGCTACATTTTTCAGATATTATACATTTCTAATTTAGTCAGTCATTTTCATTGKAAGTTAAAGCTTACTGTTAGCTAGCTAGCTAACGTTATTTGGCTGGCTGACTCGCTAGCTAACGCCTTTTTTATGATCTGTGAAGTAATATTATTTTCTATCTCAGAGCCATTTGCATATTTTTGTTATAATGTTAGCTAGCTAGCTAGTTGGTTAGCTTCAGCAACCTGTAGATTCATGCAGGGTAGTAATGTTACACTATGATTTGGGATTATGGTTCATGGAGTCTTAACATGTCTTAAGAAAAGACTCCAATATGCAAGTAACCATTTCACTGTACCGTTTACACCTTCTGTATCCTGTGCATGTGACAAATAAACTTTGATTTTATTTGATATAGTGTGTGTTTACCAGACACAGTAATGTGAAGAACAACATGACCTGGACCAAATTAGTCAAAGTCAAATTAGGATATAACATAAGGCCAACGAGACAGGTTCTAAAATTCTCCTATAGAATAGCCTGCTTTTATTTCGACACTCACACTCACAACCGTAAACTATTTTCTGTAATTAGCTCGCCATTGACTTGTAAATAATAACATTGTTGTGAGTTTCTTTTCCTGTAATCATGAATACAAATTAGGTCAAGTTTAGACGCTGTCAGCTACAATTGAAGTCGGAAGATTACATACACTTATGTTGGAGTCATTAAACTCGTTTTTCAACCACTCCACAAATTTCTTGTTAACAAACTATAGTTTTGGCAAGTCGGTTAGGACATCTACTTTGTGCATGACACAAGTAATTTTTCCAACAATTGTTTACAGGCAGATTATTTCACTTATAATTCACTGCATCACAATTCCAGCAGTTCAGAAGTTTACATACACTAAGTTTACTGTGCCTTTAAACTGCTTGGAAAATTCCAGAAAATGATGCCATGGCTTTAGAAGCTTCTGATAGGCTAATTGACATCATTTGAGTCAATTGGAGGTGTACCTGTGGATGTWTTTCAAGGCCTACCTTCAAACTCACTGCCTCTTTGCTTGACATCATGGGTAAATCAAAATAAATTAGCCAAGACCTCAGAAAAATAATTGTAGACCTCCACAAGTCTGGTTCAGCCTTGGGAGCAATTTCCAAACGCCTGATGGTACCACGTTGATCTGTACAAACAATAGTACACAAGTATAAACACCATGGAACCACGCAGCCGTCATACCGCTCAGGAAGGAGAATTGTTCTGTCTCCTAGAGATGAACGTACTTTGGTGCGAAAAGTGCAAATCAATCCCAGAACAACAGCAACTGCTCCAAAACCGCCATAAAAAAGCCAGACTGCGGGTTGCAACTACACATGGGGACAAAGATCGTACTTTTTGTTTCATCCTCTGGTCTGATGAAACAAAAATAGAACTGTTTGGCCGTAATGACCACCATTATGTTTGGAGGAAAAAGGGGGAAAGCTTGCAAGCCGAAGAACACCATCACAACCGTGAAGCACGGGGGTGGATGCATCATGTTGTGGGGGTGCTTTGCTGCAGGAGGGACTGGTGCACTTCACAAAATAGATGGTATCATGAGGCAGGACAATTATATGGATATATTGAAGCAACATCTCAAGACATCAGTCAGGAAGTTAATGCTTGGTCGCAAATGGGTCTTCCAAATGGACAATGACCCCAAGCATACTTCCAAAGTTGTGTCAAAATGGCTTAAGGACAACAAAGTCAAGGTATTGGAGTGGCCATCACAAAGCCCTGACCTCAATCCTATAGACAATTTGTGGGCAGAACTGAAAAAGCGTGTGCGAGCAAGGAGGCCTACAAACCTGACTCAGTTACACCAGCTCTGTCAGGAGGAATGGGCCAAAATTCACCCAACTTATTGTGGGAAGCTTGTGGAAGGCTACCCGAAACGTTTGACCCAAGTTAAACAATTTTAAGGCAATGCTACCAAATACTAATTGAGTGTATGTAAAATTCTGACTCACTGGGAAGGTAATGAAAAAAATAAAAGCTGAAATAAATCATTCTCTCTACACTATTATTCTGACATTTCACATTGTTAAAATAAAGTGGTGATCCTAACTGACCTAAGACAGGGAATTTTTACTAGGATTAAATGTCAGGAATTGTGAAAAACTGAGTTTAAATGCATTTGGCTAAGGTGTATGTAAACCTCCGACTTCAACTGTATATGATATGTTCATTATTAGCTAGAATATTACAAGCTAGAAACAAACCAAACCAGCCTGACGTTTTTGTGTTTATACTTTTTCATAACGACAATGACAAGTTTGATGTCGGACGACAATAGAATGTGCATGATGTCACTGCGACAACTGTAAACAGACATGTCAATAGACATAGTATAAATCAGCCGTAAGTCTTGGTTGTACACTACCGTAGTCACTGTTTAGCCCATGGCCTCACATGTGAATCCGTAAAGAGATGAGTGGGGATAAGGCTTAAGAGGGTGTGAACGATGCAGAATGGGTGTAGGCAGAGAAGAGCTCTCCAGTAGGTGTACCAAAATATTCTAGGGTCATTTTCTGGAGAAAAAAAAAGTTGATCAACTTTCAAAGCAGAATTTCTTTCCCATTGTAACTCAACTGTAATGTTTGATATACCATTTTCTAGCTCCGAGTCTCTACTTTTATCCAAAGTAAAAAAAACACTGCTACATAAGACTGAATCGAGCCGGTACATATGTACAAACTGGCTGCTTTTTCATCAACCCCAAACAACACTAAAGGTGTAATCATAACGATACATAATAAATTAAACATTTCAAAAAGTCCAAGAAGGCAGAATCCCTTTCCTGAAATGTATCCATAATGGAAAGAAAATTGCCTCTATTAATGTGTATGCTACAAATTCATATGATCCTACGTTTTTTGATTCTCTGAATAGCATATAGTGGTTGAAATACCACACTCAAAACAACAGTTTACGCAGACTTTTTCAAATCCATTGTATTTTCCACATAGATTCCACATCCCAATACAAAGACAAATTACGTTGAAACAATGTTGATTTAACCAGTTTGTATGTTTAATGAGATTTTTAGGGATATTGTTCTAGTAGCTACCAGAATAAAAGTCCAGAACAGAGGGAAGACATTAGAGAGAGAGAGATATTGGTAGGGAGCTCTCAGATCAACACCTTGTAATAGGGAGGAGCAAACACAGTCCACCCAGTATGACTCTCCCAGATACTCTGTGTTAAATCAGAAACAGTAAACGCTGTTGCTGTTTACTGAGGGAAACCCTGTTAGGCCATCTAAAACAAAATTCCACTCGTCCACTGCTGGACCCATTTCTCAGTTTCATTTTTTCCATCCGAACTCAGCCCTTTCCTTTTTCCTGCTGCTGTTGCCTCCCGACTCCCACCCTAAGCGCTATCTTATGGAGATCAGACCGGATTTTCTGGAGGAGAGCAGCTGCAAATAGGATTTTCTTGTGCCAGATTGGCAGAATCTTGGGCCAGGGATGGAAAAAAGCAAATCCTCTAGTGTGTTCCCCACAGAATTGAGGGGTGTGGGGCCAAAGGAAACCCCAGCCAAGTATAACAAACAAAGAGGCTTTCCCGGGCTCTCTGAAACAGCCCATTCCACTGTTTGACAATGGTTACCATGGAACTTGTTTTTCAGATTCATAACAGTGTCAACACATCCAGGCGGTCAGTCAGGAGAGCTGGCTGCTTAATTTTTTCCTTTTTTTCTGTTGTTTTATAAAAAAAATTGAAAGAAAGAGAAAAAAGAGAAGTCTCATTTCCTGGTCTGTAGTGATGCCAGAGAAATCCCTCTCTCTCTCTATTTCTTACTGGGTTGTGCTGAACTGAACAACATGGTGATCCTTCAAACCACAGATCACCAGGGTTACAACACTTCCACATGGTCTAGGACATGACCTGTCACTGACGAGGACTAGCTACCTCCCCAACCAAAGAGAGGTTTAAAGGCACAACATCATTATCAGGTCTGGTGATCACACTGCAACAACATGTAGTTTGGATGTGGTCTGTTTTTCTGATCTCACAGGGGGATAATGGGGCTGACATGGGTAAGTATAAATATATGATTCATAATCCATGTTATTTCCACATTGAGTGGAAAACTAAGTTGAACATATGTAACTACATCTCCTGGCCTGGCAACTGGGAAGGATTGTTGTTAAAGTGCACATGTGATTAGGGAATAATTTATGTTTGTCCATCATTTGAACAGGATTGATCAGTTACGTGAACCAATCTATCGTTTTGGTTTAAACTATTTTTTAAAGAAACACTGACATCTAATAGTCAAATCATAATGTAAATGCAGGTCAGCTGCTTCTAATATTTTTGGCCATTTTCTGTTGTTTTGTGGTAGAAAACTGAGCTCGTCAAGCATAACATGTCAACCCTGCTACCCATAGATAGATACAGTACCAGTAAAAAGTTTGGACACACCTACTCATTCAAGGGTTTTTCTTATTTTTACTATTTTCTACATTGTAGAAAAATTGTGAAGACATCAAAACTATGAAATCACACATATGAAATCATGTAGTAACCAAAAAAGCGTTAAACAAATCTAAATATATTTTATATTCTTCAAAGTAGCCACCCTTGACGACAGCTTTGCACACTCTTGGCATTCTCTCAACCAGCTTCACCTGGAATACTTTTCCAACAGTCTAGGAGTTCCCACATTTGCTGAGCACTTGTTGGCTGCTTTTCCTTCACTCATGCACAACTCATCCCAAACCATCTCTATTGGGTTGAGGTCAGGTGATTGTGGAGGCCAGGTCATCTGATGCAGCACTCCATCACTCTCCTTCTTGGTCAAATAGCCCTTACACAGGCTGGGGGTGTGTTGTGTCATTGTACTGATGAAAAACAAATTATAGTCCCACTAAGCACAAACCAGATGGGATGGCATATCGCTGCAGAATGCTGTGGTAGCCATGCTGGTTAAGTGTGCCTTGAATTCTAAATAAATCACAGACAGTGTCACCAGCAAAGCACCCCCCTAACATCACACCTCCTCCTCCATGCTTCACAGTGGGAACCACACATGCGGAGATCATCAGTTCATCTGCTATGCGTCTTACAAAGACACGGCGGTTGGAACCCAAAATCTCAAATTTGGACTCATCAGACCAAAGGACAGATTTCCACCAGTCTAATGTCCATTGTTCGTGTTTCTTGGCACAATCAAGTCTCTTKTTATTATTGGTGTCCTTCAGTAGTGGTTTCTTTGCAGCAATTTGACCATGAAGGTCTGATTRACGCCGTCTCCTCTGAACAGTTGATGTTGAGATGTATCTGTTACTTATCTGTAATGTATCTGTAACTCTGTGAAGCATTTATTTGGGCTGCAATTTCTGAGGCAGGTAACTCTAATYAACTTATCCTCTGCAGCAGAGGTAACTCTGGGTCTTCCTTTCATGTGGTGGTCCACATGAGAGCCAGTTTCATCATAGCACTTGATGGTTTTTGCGACTGCACTTGAAGAACCTTTGAAAGTTCTTGAAATGTTCCGGATTAACTGACCTTCATTTCTTAAAGTAATGATGCACTGTCATTTCTCTTTACTTATTTGAGCTGTTCTTGCCATAATATGGACATGGTCTTTTACCAAATAGGGCTATCTTCTGAATACCACCCGTACCTTGTCACAACACAATTGATTGGCTCAAACACATTAAGAAATAAATAAATTCCACAAATTCACATTTAACAAGGCACAACTGTTAATTGAAATGCATTCCAGGTGACTACCTCATGAAGCTGGTTGAGGGAATGACAAGTGTGCAAAGCTGTCATCAAGGCAAAGGGTGGCTACTTTGAAGAATCTTTGTTTAACAATTTTTTGGTTACTACATGATTCCATATGTGACTCGTTTCAGGAAACTAGGCGTATGTCGCGGGTCACTACTTCACAGGAGAGCCATTTTAATGTAAACTTTTTAAAATCAAAATGTGTTTAGGCAGAAATGCCTTCTGGAACATGTGAACTTTCATGTATCTTAATAACAGACGTGTATGCCATCTGTAAATACGAATAAAATTGTTAAATTACGAGCCTATTTGGTTTAGCCACAGAAAAAGTGGGCAACCTTCCCGCTAGCCATGATTGGCTGGGCTAATGAGTGGGATGGACATGCCGAGAGATGAGTTCGGATTGGTCTGCCATATAGCATGCTTCTGTCTATTTGAGCTGGTCAGTATGTGTAGGTAATCCTGTCTGACGTGGCGTAAAACAAAATGTATTATGTAGTACGTGTAATAAGTGTTGCTCTCCACTTTCTTGAGGACCGCGTTTTGAAATCATTGGAATTAGAGTATGATAGCTAAGGAGAAGGAGAAAACACCTGTCTCCGGATTACATCTTCAATCTAAGGGCAACCATGGCATCCATGAAAGGGAGAAGCATGCATATATGATGTATACGGGTAGACGTTTCTAATTTTGACAGAAAGTCGTTTTCATTTCAAGTTAAAGTGTACTGTTAGCTAACGTCAGCTGGCTGGGTCGCTAGCTAACGTTACATGTATGATCTTATTATTTGTATCTAAGAGCCATTTGCTTTGCTAGTTATAGCCTAATGTTAGCTAGCTAACATTGAACCTGGTTGGTTAGCTACCTGCAGATTCATGCAGGGTAGTAACGTCATGAGTTGGGATTATGGTTCATTGTTTACCTAGCTGGCTAGCTACATGTCTTAACAAAAGACTCCACTATGCAAGTAACCATTTCAATAGAATGTCACTGCAACAACTGTTGATAGACGTAGCTGGTAAATTCGCACTGGCTATCTACTCCGATTTCAGAGCACTCTCGTCTGAGTATGCCAGAGTGCAAAATAACTGACAAATTTACGAACGCTCAACACCCGTTGAATATGGCCGGTGTCGGTAAATGTTGGAAAAAAGCGTAAATTGTTGCCAGCAGCACAGTTACACTCACCAACATTCTGGTTATACATAAAAACATCCAGCTCTGCTTGGGTGAGTAAAATGGTCAGTGAGCTGTTCTCTCATTTGTGTTTGGAAGTAGCAAGCAATGTAGCTAATGTTAGCCAGTTAGCTTGGGTGCTTGACTGTTYTTGTTATGATAGAATGCTCAGATCAACCCTTAAAGAGATGGTTGGGGCTAAAGCTTAAGAGGGTGTGAACAATGCTGAACGGGTGTAGACAAAGAAGCGCTCTCCAGTAGGTACCAAAACATTCAAAGGCTATTTTCTCTAAAGTGAAGTTACAAGTTTATCAACTTTCAAATCAGAATTACTTTCCCATTGTTCCTCAAATGCAGTGTATTATATACCATTTTGTAGCTCTGTGTATCTGCTTTTATCCAATGTAAAAGATACCATTTCAAATATTGCTACATAAGACCGAATCAAGGCAGTCGGTCACATATGTGTTATTTCATAGTTTTGATGTCTTCACTATTATTCTACAATGTAGAAACTAGTAAAAAATTAAGAAAAACCCTGGAATGAGTAGGTGTGTCCAATCTTTTGACTGGTACTGTAGACTAGAAATGTTTTAACAATTTTTTTTGTGTGAACCTCCCTGTTGCACACAACAAGCTTCCATTCAACCCTGTTACAGTCAACCCTGTTTCTGGCCCATTCTATAGTCTTTTTATTTAAAAAAAATGTACGCTACAGAGGTTTTGTATCATTTCAGCCAGTAGTTTTAAAAGTAGAGGTCACGAGCCAAAGCGCGTCTCAGAAAAATGTGCACAATTGTGTACAACGTCATCCACTTCATATCATATGGTACAGCCTGCAAAATAAATATATACACTACAGTTCAAAAGTTTGGGGTCACTTAGAAATGTCCTTGTTTTTGAAAGAAAAGCACATTTTGTCCATTAACAAAACATCAAATTGATCAGAAATACAGTGTGGACATTGTTAATGTTGTAAATGACTATTGTAGCTGGAAACGGCAGATTTGTTATGGAATATCTACATAGGCGCACAGAGACCCATTATCAGCAACCATCACTCCTGTGTTCCAATGGCACGTTGTATTAGCTTATCCAAGTTTGGCTAATTGATTGATTATTAGAAAACCTTTTTGCAAATATGCTAGCACAGCTGAAAACTGTTGTTCTGATTAAAGAAGCAATAAAACTGTCCTTCTTTAGACTACTTCTATCTGGAGCATCAGCATTTGTGGGTTCGATTACAGGCTCAAAATGGCCAGAAACAAAGACCTTTCTTATGAATCTCATCAGTCTATTCTTGTTCTGAGAAATAAAGGCTATTCCATGCGAGAAATTGCTAAGAAACTGAAGATCACGTACAACGCTGTGTACTACTCCCATCACAGAACAGCACAGACTGGCTCTAACCAGAATAGAAAGAGGAGTGGGAGGCGCCGGTGCACAACTGAGCAAGAGAACAAGTACATTAGAGTGTCTAGTTTGAGAAACAGACACCTCACAAGTCCTCAACTGGCAGCTTCATTAAATAGTACCCGCAAAATACCAGTCTCAACGTTAACAGTGAAGAGGCGACTCTGGGATGCTGGCCTTCTAGGCAGAGTTCCAAAGAAAAAGCCATCTCTCAGACTGGTCAATAAAAAGAAAAGATTAAGATGGGGAAAAGAACACAGACCCTAGACAGAGGAACTTTGCAGAGAAGGCAAATAACAAAATCGCATGGATGTTACACCACCATGCATCATTCAAGAGCATTAATTATATTGATGTATAAAAGCCTGGCACTAACTTACACTCACCGTCATCAAGGTACATTTGATCCAGGTTCTCCTCCTTGACTGTGACCCGTCCTCCAGGGAGGCTGGCTCTCTGKTCCTCTCCAGGGGGGCATCTCTGGGCCTCCATCCCACCAGGGGAAGACCTGCCCTTGGGCACCGCCTTGGGCACATAGGGCTGCTGCTGGATCACTGTGGTGGGGTAATGTTGGGGGGAGTGGGCCGAGATAGGGGAGTGAGCTTGGGCTCCAGACTGCTGAGGGTAGCCATCACAGTAGATGATGTGCTGATGGTTGTCAGGCTGGAGAGGTGGAGGGTCGCTTCCCCGGAGCAGGTGTTGGTTGTTGGGGGAGAACTGGATGATGGAGGGGTGCTGGCCCTGGCCCCCTCCATGCTGCTGGGCCCCCAGCGGGGACGACTGGGCTGGGGAGCCCGTGTGGACCAGGACGGAACGGTGTGTGTCGGGCATCACCCGCATCCCCCCAGTTTGCTGGTAGAGCCCCCCGGGACTGCCGCTCAGACTCTTGCCCCCACGGGAGTACACAATGGCTGGGCTCTGCTGCTGGAAGCAGGTGTCTGGGACGGGGGTGGGGAGCCCGGAGCGGACCTGCTGGCAGGAGGCCATGCTGGAGACCAGGCCGTTGTCTGGTTGGATGATCCCACGGGACCCAGGGCTGTGGTGGTAGTAGGACTGGGGGGACACACCCATAATCTGGGTCATGGAGAAAGGATAGTCATCCACAGGCTCTGTTTTAATGGACGGGACTGTGGGAGAGACGGAAGACAACAGAGATATGAGTGGGGGTTAAGTCATACTGCTTAAAGTAACTATAATCTACTACACCAATCATATATCTTAGTGACATATTAATGACATGGAATAACATGTGACTTGATATCATTCCTACATAATTGTATTACTCTTTCACAGAAGCACCCCAAAATAAGCACACAGTTCTCTCAGACCATCACAGTCACATGATGGGTATTGCCTCCTTATTGCTGATGCTTACGGTTCCATACCTGCCAGTGGAGTGAATGTGAAGTGCTGAGGCTGGCTGCGCTTCCTCTTTCCGTTGATGACATAGAAGTTCACTTTGGCGGAATGGCAGATGGACAGGTCGCGATAGGAGGGGATCTCAACAAACAGCAGACTCTGTAAAATGACATAATTTTCATTTCATATTAATCTGTCACATTATTATTATAAATTGTATTCAGAGTATAACCACTGTAGATGTGAAAACAATGAAATTGGTGACAAAGTATGACATTATTATTTTAAAAATGTTATTTAAAAAAGCGAACAAACAATCCACACATTATAATCAGTGGCTTGTTTTGACCACTTTTTCAGACATCGAGAAGTGGGCCATCTGTGAAAGTACTGATACTTACAGGCTGACATTTATCTTTGTCTACAGTTGCCTCCATCTCCCAAATCTGCTGTCCATCTGCAGAGACAGAAGGGAAGGGTTGTTTCAGGTCATATACATATTTCAGGGTGAATTACAACACCCTGTTGGACATAGCAAAAACAGGAACACAGTACAGGGAGAGGTTATCTAAAACCAGAAAATGTGTGCAATTGCTACTCTGCTTTTGATTAATTGCAAACATGCTAAGTTGAAAACCAATTAAAATGAATTCTAKCCAGCAAAAATGTATATCTCAGATGTTTCCGTGTGTTTATAGTGAATTCATGAGCTCTATTGTCTCTTTGGCAGGTTAAGCCAGCGTGGGAGAGGATTCTCCCCTTTGACTCAGAACACAATGCCTGGTTTCAACCTTCACATCACTGTCTGCCTGCCACTAACTCATAGGCCATATGATTAACACGCAAGAGGAGTTATATACTCTATGTGACACAAAGATTCTCCTATCTACTCTCACCACTTCCTCTTTCACCACTCTGCTCACCTACAGCCAGAGACAGCTACAGATTTATCATGAAGTAAAACCATTACCTGAACCTATATTTCCCAGAATATATTGTAAGAAATCATACATAAAATCACATATTTACTCTGTGTCAAGCAATATTGGAATTATTTTAGAGGTTAAGAAAAGTCTATTCTAAAAAGGCACACTGCCGGAGAGCTTTGGTCCAATGGTTGATGGTTGACGCACTGGTGATCAAAAATAGGCCAAACCTGTCTGGGTATGAAGGGATTCTTAACTATGAAGTTGTTCATGTTCTTAACTCCATCCTTTCAAAACAGACATGTGAAAAGATTCTGGGGAGGAGCATGCACATCTCCAATAGGTCCTCTCCATTGTTCCTCTTTACTGCATTTAACAATAACATTCAAGTAAAACTTTTGGGTGGTGAGTTGATTCAATTCCAAGTCTGGAAGGTTTAAACCATCCTCAGACTTAGGGACATGTAAAACGTTCCTATTTATTCTATGCGTTTTATTTGCCCATATAAAGTCTTATGGCCAAGTATACTTTTTAAAAGAATGTATTTGGTGGGGTAATTGGTATTACCAAATAAATACTTTGTTACGCATGCCATTCTAAAGAGTTTTATTCAGGTTTCTGGGAAGATTGCTCCATTTAATTATCTTTATATATTTGTTGTCACTTATTAAGCATCCTAAGTATTTCATATTTTTTGTGGTCCACTTAAAGGATTGCTGTAGATCATGAGTTATTATTTTTCCTATTGCCATTATTTCATTTTTTTCACGTTCATTTTATATCCTAATATTTGAGTATTCTGAAAATATTTTTAACAAGTTATTTTCAAAATGACTTTCAAAATTAGTCATTGTGTTTACCAATACTGATACCTGTTATGTTTGGGTCCTTTACAAACAGGAGGAGGGAGAAAGGACATCCCTGTCTCGTGCCCCTTTCTAAAGCAATTTCAGCAGATGATGTATTATTATTTATTTATTTTTGCTTTAGGATATTTATATAATATTTTTTATGAAATGTATTATTTCAGTTGGAAAGTTGAATGCTTCCAAAGATTGTAATAGAAAAGGCCATACAAGACGGTCTAAAGCCTTTTAGGCATCAACAGCCATAAGTGAAAAATCTACATCTTGTTTTTTTGCGTATTGTATTATAGGGAATACATTTTAATAAACCCTGTTTGTATCAAGTCTGGTAAGACTTTTGCCATTCTGTTACTTATGAGTTTTGTTATTGTGTAATTGTCTAAATGTATTATTAAACATATGGGTCTTGTAATCTACAGGGGACTCCACAGATTTTCCTGGTTTTAATACAACTGAAATAACTCTTTGATACATGGAACTCGGAAGCACTTAATTGAGTGACGTGTGTTGTCATTTGAGTAAATAGGGGTGCTACTTTTTCCCAGAATGTCAAATACAATTCTATGGGAAAGCCATCCATACCTGGAGATTTTCTCTGCGCAAATGTTTTACCAATGTTTAATATTTCATTTGGGGGATTTCTATTTTTTGTGATTCTTTTTTGTCTGCTGATAGTTGCTTCAGGGTTATTGAGTCTAAGAAGGTTATTTAATTCAGATTTCTATCGATTTTCTGTCACGGCCGTCYTCTAGGTGGAAATGACAGGACCAAGGTGCAGCGTGGTGAACATACATTTTCTTGTATTTAGAAAGTCGCCAACAAAACAAGAAACAAAGAAACGACCGTGAAGCTTACGAGAGCTATAGTGCCACTAACAAAGTCAACTACCCACAATAACATAAGGGAAAAAGGCTACCTAAGTATGATTCACAATCAGAGACAACAATAGACAGCTGTCCCTGATTGAGAACCAAAACATAGAAACAGAAAAACCTAGAAATAAAGAAACTAGAATGCCCACCCTAGTCACACCCTGGCCTAACCAAAACAGAGAATAAAACGGCGGCGGCTCTGGTGCAGGACGTAGACCCCCCTCCGCCTCTGGTTCCCCCCACTTGGCGGCGCCTCTGGTGCGGGGACCCTCGCCGCCGACCCCGGACTGGGGACCCTCGTTGCGGGCCCCGGACTGGGGACCCTCGTTGCGGGCCCCGGACCCTCGCTGCGGGCCCCGGACTGGGGACCCTCGCTGCGGGCCCCGGACTGGCCTGTGGCGCAGGCATAGGACTCACCAGGCTGGGGAGACCTACTGGAGGCCTGGTCCTTGGAGGAGGCACAGGATGAACCGGGCTGTGGGGGAGCACTGGAGATCTGGTGCGTATCCCTGGCACCACTCTTCCAGGCTGAATGCCCACTTTAGCCCGGCACGTACGGAGCCTGGAACCGGGCTGTCACAAAGCACAGGAGACACAGTGCGCAGAGCCGGCGCAAGACTCACCGGGCTGTGGAGGCGCCCTGGAGGTCTGGAGCGTAGAGCTGGCACAAGACGTACAGGGCTGGGGAGGCGCACAGGAGGCCCGGTGCGTGGGGCTGGCACAGTCTTCACCAGACGGCTAGCACGCACCTCAGGACAAGTATGGAGAGCTGACTCAGGTGACATTAACCTGAGGACATGCTCCGTAGGGCAAATGTCATGCCTCCTGCACCAACACAGCAGCTCTCTCCTAACTCTCTCCTCCAATCTCTCCATCAACTCCTTAACTGTCTCTGCTTCCAACCTCGGCTCCGCCGACCGTCTCATGTGTCCCCCCCCAAAATAAAAAACATTGGGGGCTGCCTCTCCTGGCCACGCTGCTTGGTCCTTTGGTGGTGGGTAGTTCTGTCACGGCCGTCGTCTAGGTGGAAATGACCGGACCAAGGTACAGCGTGGTGAGCGTACATTTTCTTTTATTTAGAATGTCGCCAACAAAACAAGAATCAAAGAAACAACCGTGAAGCTTACGAGGGCTATAGTGCCACTAACAAAGTCAACTATCCACAATATCAAAAGGGAAAAAGGCTACCTAAGTATGATTCCCAATCAGAGACAACGATAGACAGCTGTACCTGATTGAGAACCATACCCGGCCAAAACATAGAAACAGAAAAACCTAGAAATAAAGAAACGAGAATGCCCACCCTAGTCACACCCTGGCCTAACCATAACAGAGAATAAAAGCCTCTCTATGGCCAGGGCGGGACTATCAAGTTTTCAAGATACGTAACTTTCAAAATACAGAAAGCATCCCCGTATGATAAATGTAACATTATATGATGCAAAACGCAGAATCATATGATGCAAAATGCATCATACAGGGATGATTTCTGTGTTTTGAAAGTTACATATCTTTTGAGACTGTGTTAACAATGGAATAATGAAACAAATACCAAAATATGGGAAAGTTCAGAGATGTTATTTTCTTCTTTACCTTGTAAAGATTTTCTATGGCCCTTTCCCAAGATAGAAAAATAAATCATGAACTCAGATTGAATTTTTGCAGAGTATAAGATTATAATTCCGGGTCTTGAAGATGCGCTGTAGGGCATTACTTGATACCTCAAGATTAGGTCTTGCTCAATAACGTAACATTAATGTGTTGAACATTTTTGATGTGCTGGGTAAATCACAACACAGGTATTGTTGCTGCTATCTGCATTTAGCTGTATCATTTAATGTTATTACATCATATTGCAGTCATTTACAGTTAACTGGAAAAAGAGTATAGATCAACAACTCAGGTGTTAGAAATTACGCTGCTGATGACTTCTTGTCATTGATGATCATAAACTTTCAAAAGCAAGATAACAAACTGACAAAATGTCAACCGAAACACACAAATAACCCCATTTTTTTTTTGTTATCAACATTTTAGACATTTCAACTAGATTTGCTCTCTATTAAAATTAAACAGCTTAAGCATTTTCTCAAAAGGAAAGAAGTCCAGTATTTAGCAGCCGGATATCTGTTTAATGCTATGTGGGAAACCTTTATGTCAGACTGCAAATTAAACGCATATGTCTGAAATGAGTCAGAAGGAGAAAGGGGGATTCCATACATCTTGCCAAGTTTTCTTTATTTTATTTTTCTTTTGTTTTATGATCAACTCGCTCCGTTTCAGTACAGAGTAACGACAGGTGATGACTGTTGCTTTCTTGGCGTTTTACATTTGTTTGCGTTTTGTTCCAAAACTACTCTACGGGATACCCCTTGTCCTTTCTTTTTTCTCTGGTAATTAGGAATGGAGGCAGCCAGAAAGAGTTGAAGAGGCCCAGCTTGGCTTGACTGTGGGAATCCTCGGTAACACTTTATGTTAAGGGTCCATAATAAACCATTTATAAGACATTTACAAACCGTTTGCTCACCATTTATTAATCATTACACCCTCATTTTTGTGAGAATTGACACTAGTCACTCAAAACATTTATAGTATAAATAGCACTCACTTTAGATTAGGGACTGCAAAAATACTTTACGAATGATTAGTAAATGGTTCATGAGTAACAATTTATTAATGCCTTATAAATGGTTTATTCCGGACCTTCAAATAATGTCTTATGGAACCCTCTCCTCCCCTCGTGGAGCCACGTCCATGAGATGGAGCCAGAGGAGCCACAGCTGTGTGTGTGTGTGTGTGTGTGTGTGTGTGTGTGTGTGTGGTGTACCTGGGTGCTGTGTGCACGTGTGTGTGTGTGTGCATGCATGCGCGTGTCTCCTAGAGCCAGAGAAGGCCAGAGCCAGTTGTGTCCCATTCAAAGGGATTTCACAGTCTTACTGTTCCAGAACTCTGGGTCACATAGAGAACCTCTCCAAAACAAAGGCAATCCCTCTTCTACGTAGATCTACTTTTTTATGTCCGTCTCCAATACTAGCCATTAGTGCAGTGTGTCATAACCCGACAGCAGGAAAGCCTTGATGAAAAAAAAAACCTGGACAGACAAGGTCCAAGTTCTAGCTGAAGCAGCCCCCTAGAGAGCCCACGTATCATAGCTCCCCACACTCAGCCCCCGGAAAGCCCATGTCTCAAAGCTCCCCATACTCAGCCCTCAGACAGGCCATGGATGTAATGAGTCACAACCATTATGCTAACAGACTAGTAACAGATAAAGCATCTAAACACTAGGTTACTCTTCTGCCGTCCCATGCAGTCCAGAGACTTCTGCGGGCTATTAACAACAACAACTAAAGGACCATAAATAAAAACCTAGATCTGATTTATGGAAGGTTATAAACAAAGCCTGGATGGCCTAGCTATATATAACATAAACATAACATAACAGCTAACCAGGAATAAATAGTTACATTAGAATAGTCCCTAGGTTGTGCATCTGGCTTTATAAGAGCTGGTGTTATGGTTAGTGTTTGGGTGACGAATGCCAAGGTAAACCAAGTAGCTGCCGTAAGTGCTGTAGATGGATCAATGAGGACCACTCTTCTCTCTGGACTCAGTATTGAGGATATTGAGGTGCAATGAGGTGWCCAAAATTATATATCCCTCACTACACAGACAGTCTGTATTTAGYAGTTGCGACAGAGAGCAGGACAACAAAGACTGTACTGAAAACTGTGACTGACAACTATAACAAAGTACATCTCCTCAGCATACAATCCTGTAAGCTGTCAATGAAGCAGATTAACAATCTTCACAATATACTAATACTTTAGTAAGCTTGTTAAATAATTGTGTGAAGTTCAAAAATAAACCTACAATAAAACCTATCTTGCTGTGATAAGCTTCTTATCCTAAAAGGGTTGGCACTGTTTAGTATCAGAAGGAATTGGAATGTTATGCAAATACCTGAGCGGTGGGTGAGAAGGAAAGGTCAGGATTCAAATGACAGATAGAAAGTATGGTGGCCTTTGTCACTATTACTCAATCACAATGATTAATACAGCAATATCTGAGACTATCTTGTAATGGTGATTCTGCCATTCCAATGTACAAGTTAAATAATTGTGTCACAAGGCCTAAGTATGACTGGATAGAGCAGACCAATAAGAATGCAGTAGTACACACACTAGTAAAAAAAAAAATCCCCCTAACGTACTGAGGTATTTGAAGCTCGTCTACAGTTTTGTGTAGGGAAAGGGAATACGTAGTCAGTTGCACAACTGAACGCATTCAACCGAAATGTGTCTTCCGCATTTAACCCAACCCCTCTGAATCAGAGATGTACGGGGGGCTGCCTTAATCGACGCCCACGTCATCGGCGCCCAGGGAGCAGTTGTTGTTGGGGGTTATTTATTTTTTTATTTTTTTATTTCACCTTTATTTAACCAGGTAGGCTAGTTGAGAACAAGTTCTCATTTGCAACTGCGACCTGGCCAAGATAAAGCATAGCAGTGTGAACAGACAACAACACAGAGTTACACATGGAGTAAACAATAAACAAGTCAATAACATGGTAGAAAAAAAGAAAAAAAGAGAATCTATATACAATGTGTGCAAAAGGCATGAGGAGGTAGGCAATAAATCAGATAAATCAAATTTCAGCAAGATTTCACACTGGAGTGGTAAATCATGCAGATGATCATGTGCAAGTAGAGATAGGTGCTGTGCAAAAAAAGCAGAAAAGGAATAAAAGCAGTAGTGGGAGGGTGAGGTAGGAAATTGGGTGGGCTATATACCGGGGACTATGTACAGCTGCAGCGATCGGTTAGCTGCTCGGATAGCAGATGTTTAAAGTTGTTGAGGGAGATAAAAGTCTCAACTTCAGAGATTTTTGCAATTCGTCCAGTCGCAGGCAGCAGAGAACTGGAAGGAAAGGCGTCCAAATTAGGTTTTGGCTTTAGGGATGATCAGTGAGTACACCTGCTAGAGCGCGTGCTACGGGTGGGTGTAGCCATCGTGACCAGTACTGAGATAAGGCGGCACTTTACCTTATTTATCCGTTATTTACCAGGTAAGTTGACTGAGAAACACGTTCTCATTTGCAGCAACGACTTGGGAATAGTTACAGGGGAGAGAGGAGGGGGATGAATGAGCCAATTGTAAACTGGGATTATTAGTTGACGCGTGATGGTTGAGGGCCAGATTGGGAATTTAGCCAGGACACCGGGTTAACACCCCTACTCTTACAATAAGTGCCATGGGATCTTTTAATGACCTCAGAGAGTCAGGACACCCGTTTAACGTCCCATCCGAAGACGGCACCCTACACAGAGCAGTGTCCCCAATCACTGCCCTGGGGAATTGGGATCTTTGTTTAGACCAGAGGAAAGAGTGCCTCCTAATGGCCCTCCAACACCACTTCCAGCAGCATCTGGTCTCCCATCCAGGGACTGACCAGGACCTAGCATAGCCTTGTAGATGACCTGGAGCCAGTGGGTCGATACGGCGAACATGTAGCGAGGGCCAGCCGACAAGGGCATACAGGTCGCAGTGGTGGGTCGAATAAGGTGCTTTAGTACACAAAACGGATGGCACTGTGATAAACTGCATCCAGTTTGCTGAGTAAGTAGGAAGCCATTTTGTAGAGAACATCGCCGAAGTCGAGGATCGGTGGATAGTCAGTTCACTAGGTGTGAGTTTGGCGGCGTGAGTGAAGGAGGCTCTGTTGCGAAATAGAAAGCCGACTCTAGATCTGATTTTGGATTGGAGATTGTGTGATATGAGTCTGGAAGGAGAGTTTGCAGTTCCGGCCGCGGACGATCCCCTCTACGACCCGCGATATATAATAGATCCACTATATGTCACGGTTGCGATGAACCCCCGTCCAGTGGTGGTGAGTGCTGATTGTCAGGAACTAGCCAAAATGAGCAAGCCCTTTAGGGGCTTCCTCCCCCGCCGCTCCTAGGCGGTCGGCAGCCCCACACCTATAAGGGCTGCTCAATGACAACGCATAGGCCCATTTGGGTTTTACCATGAACACATCGTTAAGAGAGTTGGAGGCCCACGGAAGAGTGTTTTTGAATGGGGTCCAATCTGAAGCTGTTTGGCAGGGTAGAGATTAAACACATTTAAGGTGCCTCCAAAGCGCAACACGGCCAGAAGTATACAAGAATGGTGCTCCTGGCGAGAGGCACGGATCAGCCAGGAAAGGTCAGCACCGCAGCAAAGAACAGCACAGAGAAGGAGCTATCATTGATATTATACAGAGAAAAGAGTCCGGCCGAGAATTTGGAATCCTTGTTGGTTACCCTATAGAATTACGCAGGACCAGGGTGAGACAGCCTTATTGCCTTCACAGATGGTGAACGCACAGGAACATTACATTGTCTGCAAAGTTGTGAGGTTTTTGGTGAATAGCGGCGAAGGGACAGCATTAGAAAAACCGGAGGCTACTGAGAGTTCTGCCCAATAAGAAATATGGTACGATAAGGGACGAGAGTCGAAAGGCTCTTATGCCAGGTCGATAGAAAATTATGACTAGCGCAGGCAAAGCAGTTACTCCGTCTTCTATTATCAGAATTTGCCCCAACCCATCCACATCACTCGGAGACAGAGTTGTGTAAGGTTAATGCGATAATAATTTAGATGACAATGGGAAGAACGATTGAAGAGCCCCCGATAGAATGAGGATGCTAACACTACGGGTGACCCGCCTCGGAACCAACCCGGCCGCCCATTGCACCAGACGGAGAACAGCGTTGAAACTGGTGGAGATTTTGAGATGCTCAGGCGAATCCTGATTTGTTGAACATTGAGCTTTATCCGAAAATGATCTCCTTCAGAATAGGCAGGGCAAGGAATGGATTATAGGTCTGTCACCAGCAGTTTGGGTCCAGGGTGTCTCCCCCTTGAAGAGGGGGGCATGAACCTGGCGGCAAGCTTTTCCAATCTTGGGGCATCTCAGCATGATACAATGGAGAGGTTGAGACAGGGGCTGTATAGATCAGGTGGTGTGCTGACATATGGCGGCGACAGTCTTGCAGTAAATAGGGGGTCCAGATTGTCAAGCCCAGCTGATTTGTTATGGGTCCACGGTTTTCCAGCTCTTTTTCAGAACTGCTGCTATCCCTTGGATCTTGGGTAAGGAGAAGCTGGGGAGGCTTGGGCGAGTAGCAGCGGGGGGGGGGGGGGGGGGGGGGGGGGGGCTGTTGGCTCAAAGGTAGTGGAGTCGCGCTAGGGCAGGAAGACATGGGCCAGCCATTTGAGCAACTGCTGTTGAACGTCATTCGAATCCATAAAACGTGATTTATCGCCCGCGGTGGTCACCGTCGGTTAACCTACTCAGTGCAGTGGCAGCCGGCGAGGCCAGGTGCCTCGTTGTTCTCAAAACATGTGGACTTTACAGTATCCCCAGGAACTTTTTGGAGTTAGAGCTACCGCAGGATGCAAAATTTCTGCTTGAGAAAAGCTGCCTTTGGCTTTCCTGACTAGATGCGTGTATTGGTTCCTGCGCTTCTGACAATTTGCAGAATATCGCGAATGAGGACTCTTCCGACTGCTTAATTATAAGCAGTTCAGCAGGGATGTTTTTGTGCGCTAGGTTCGAAATGAAGGCAAAATAGGTTCTGGAAGTGAAACCAAGGGCCTAAATAACAGTCTATAAAGTTCTGCATTTTTTGATAGCGGGCATGCTGTTCTAATATGGTGAGGAAGAAACTTTTTAAAGAATGAACCAGGCATCCTCAACTGAACGGGATGAGGTCAATATCCTGCTCCAGGTTACCACGGGGCCGAGGTCGATTAGAAAGGCCTGCTCGCGAAGTGTTTTTAGGAGCGTTTGATAGTGATGATAGGGGGTGGTCGTTTGACCGGGGACTTACCGCAGCGTAGTCGCAATACAGAGACATGATGTAGGCAGTATTTGTGATCCGCTTGAGATTTTAATTGAAGACAGCAGCGGTGTATTTGGTAGGCGCAGGTCCTTCAGGCATCAGATGGTCTTATTAAGGGTGGCCCATTGCCTGATCTGGATTTAGGTTGTACCTCGGAGGTCCTTGAATGATTTGTGAATTGAAGTCTGATTAGGGCATCTATGTTAGAGTTACGGAGCGGGGTGTTAAAGACATATCCTACCAGTATGTCACCTAACATGAACAAACTTCTGAAGCTAGATGGGGGCGGATCATATTCACTCTAATGGTGTCCAGAAGGCTCAGTCCGTGGGGCTCAGCTGAGGGGGGTACACCAGGTAGCAATGGAGTAGACCATATTAGTGAGAGATAATTTCTTTACAATTTAGTATTTCTAAAATGATTCGCTGTTTGGGCATGACTTGGAAAGTTGGAGCAAAGATATCATTTTTGCAGGTCTATGCTCTGGCAGTTAGGATTGCAAACTCCTCCTATATATAGAGAGATATACTTTCTTGACGGAAAGTGTTTATTAGGTTGGGTTGTGGAAACTGCATGAATTTTTGGTGCGCCCCAAGGCCAGGAATTCAGGACACGGCAAGACATCAGGGTTGGCAGAGTGTGCTAATCAGCGGAGTGAGTAAGACAAACTATAGGCGAGGAGGAGCTTCCTGATGTTGACATGCAAATGAGGCCAAGGCTTTTTCGATACACTAAAGAGTCAAGCAGATACTGAGGGGTGCCTGGGGACTATGGCAGGGCTAAGGTTAACTCTCCACTAATACTTCGCGAGTAGAGACAGGAGGAGTAGTAGGATGAGGTGTGCGGCCTTAAAGGCTTATTCAATTAACATGGTCGTGCAGCTTACGCAGGCGTTGGAGACAAGAGGGCAATAAAAGAGAGGCAGATTTATTGGTCCGTGGTATGAATTTAGATCCTTGGGCATATGTGCAGACAGGGTGTATGGTGGGACGGAAAGAACTACAAGCGAGGCAAGCCGAGGCACTGAGATGATGATAAGTAGAGGTTAGTATCGATCTGGATGATGCTGGTCTCATAGGGTGAGGTCACCGCATGTGGGGAAGTGTGGGAGCGAAGTGGGGTATCTATGAGGTGGGAGAGTGAACTTGACGGGTGTCTGCATGTTGCAAAATCCAAATCAATGATAACTAATGAATAACTAGGCCTGAACAACATATTACAATACGATACTATCTTTTGCGCAGACGACATACAGTAAAAGAGCATGTATAAGTGTTGGATTGTGCTAGAGGATCTTCGATTGGAGAGCTAGCTAAACAACAAGGGGTTGAGATAACAGCAGCTAGTCAGCTAACACAGCAACAGCGGTAAGAAAAATGGCGACGACAGGCAGAGCAGAGGGTCGGATATAAACTAAACAGAGCCTTGAGGTAACAGGCAGAGGCCGACAGATAAAACACAATGTAAATCAGAAATGTGATGCGAATATATCTTGACGCTAGCAGGCATCAGCTATGTAGCCAGGTGATCATAGTGTCCAGGGGGCAGCCGTAGATGGAGCAGGGAAGTCGCCGCTAAGCTAGCACGCGGTGTTTAAAGTTAGTAGCCCGGGGGGGTGAGTCTGCTCAGACGAAGGGGGTCTGCTCAGACGGAGGCCGGTTGAGGGTACAGCGGATGGGGTATTCGTCTGCAGACCAGATGTGGACGTGTCGACAGAGAATCCAGGCCGGATGGCGAGAGAGAGGTTGTGATTGTAGAATTGTGTTTGCTAACTGATGCTAGCTTCGTAGCAGTGGCACTAGKTGTGCTAGCTGCGTTAGCTGCAGGCTAGCTGTGAGGATCAGAAGTAGTGGCTCAGGGATTACGGCAGGGATCCGGCGTTGTTGTCGAGAGACAGTCCGATGCTGTTAAATTGGTGAGTAATATCCAGGCTAATAACACGGCTGGTGTCTGTGCCGAAAGTAAAAGCTGCTAGCATCGGTTAAAAATGGCTAAGTAGCTTGTAGCTGGTAGCTTGTAGCTGGTTAGCTACTGGGGGTTCTTGAATGTGTTCCACAGTTCCAACGGTAAAAGCTGCTAGCATCGGTTAAAAATGGCTAAGTAGCTTGTAGCTGGTAGCTTGTAGCTGGTTAGCTACTGGGGGTTCGTGGATGTGTTCCAAAGATAAAAAATGATAGCGATTCCGTACCACATTGGGTGAGGTAGGTTACCGGAAGGTATAATCGAATTGAAAATCGAAAAGAGATAGAAAAAAAAWATATATATATATACAAGAAGTACGAAAAAATACAATGTGCACGAGAGCACTAAAAAATACACGTCTACACTMCTACGCCATCTTGGATTGGTTAACTGCCTTGCTCACCTTGCCGGCTCGGGGATTTGAACCAGCGATCTTTCGGTTACTGGCCTAACGCTCTTAACCGCTAGGTCATATTCCGCTAGGTCCTATTCCTTAACAGAGGTCCTATTCCACGCACAACAAAAGAAACAGCATAATGATAACATAACGCATGGATAACAGGCGAGGAAGGAGAGGGCACAGGAGAGTGAGGCTGCTGTCTTATCTGATGGATCATGCAAATTATTCATAGCTAAAACGCAACATGGTGGTGCTGTGGCACTAGTGAGCGAAATTTGTGGAGGCATGATCAACCAGAGTAATAATAATAATATAGGGCTGTAAAGTAAATTGCCTCTAAATCGGCATGGGTAATAACTGTCTACATCTGATTATCATGGCTGGTTTATGAGGGTAAATACTTGCAAAAAGGTAAAAAGTGAATAAATACCCATATATTCCTATGTAAAGTTTTCCACATTCCCACAGTTTTCCAATGGAAAATTCCCAAAACGTTTTCAATGCTACTGGCACGTATTGTATGAGTGTTTTTTTTCTCAACAGAATCTAACAACGGTCAGAAGAATACCGGCAAACATTTCACTCTAGTAAAATAAACGTAACATTTTTAATAGATGAGGTGGGACATTATATAGAATATGGTCCATGCCACCATCATCCACTTCCACCCCCAGAGGTGTTGACTCATATTGAGTAATACTCACCATGGGTTTTCTCCATAAAGATGACCTTGGAGTCGGAGCTGAAGTTCTGTCCCGTCAGAATCATCTGCTGACCTCCCAGGACAGAACAGCTGTCCATGTCTTGTTTATCCACCATGGGCAACTCATGGGCAGAACGCTGGGCTGTGAGATGGAAGAGAGAACATGACGTTACACACTGTGGTACTGACAGGTCGTGTTGGCGTAGTGGGTAGAGGACTGGCTGTAGGACAGGAGACAGAGCATGGCATTATTATGACATAATGTTACGCACTCTGTGGTAGGTCATTTTGGGGTAGTCTGTTTGATCTCTGGTTGATGTTTGCTTTGAAGTCACAAGGTAATTGTTGACTGATTACAATGAGACTAGTACCGGCTAATTAAAAAAAAAACATATTTCCTCATTGTGCACTTTAAATATTTGTCTGAATATTTGATTTGTGTAGACATTAATATGGGGCAATTACTTGGTACATATGAAGAGATTTTGTTTGAATTTGAGGTTGTAGTGTCAATTGCGGCTACACGCTACAGACCTGGACAAACAGAGCACATCATGGAAGTGGGACTCTGTCCAGTGGAAACATATGACAGCGTGTGGTAGCCTACAGTACAGAAAGGGGTTGAGGGAGGAGGGGGAAGGAACATGAAGGGTGGACCTCTCCAACACCATCATCATTACGCAATGGAGCGTATGTTGGAGTATGTTCAACAAACCCTGTGACCTGTCCATGATGTAGACACTGATTGGCTGCTGTACTGTATTCTCTCCCGGTACTGTAGATTTCCAGCACTGATAGCTTAATCAAGCAGTGGCACTGAAGTTGCAGCCACAGAGACAGTGGCAGCCATAGAAATATAATTTGCTAGAATGGGAAAGCTCCACAGACCATGGCAATTCAACTGGAACACCTATGGGTGCACTCAATATGGCCACCAGTTCACCCATTACAGACCCAGTGACTTGAAAGGCAATTTCCATTCTAGTAATTCTATTTCTATGGAGGCAGCCATGTTTAGGGAACCAATACCCGACTACAGCAAATCAAGGCTTGACTCTCTGCTCTTATCTTTTAGTGACTGACCTTATTATTGGGGATCAACTGTCAGCAATGCCAGCATAAGGGGTTACATGAAGGCTAAATTAATCACTTGGGGAATGGACGGCAGTTGCCTTCCTTTTAGCCGGATCAGGTTTACTACTAGAGAGTGTGTGGCAATTAAATCTAAAAACATTTTGTACACATGATGAGATTGAGACCAAATGAATGGAAGTTACTTCCTCAAGCTTATCATCACATCCTGCCTGAAAGACTGAAAACCTATCTCCAGTGAGGCGTGTGAAGTGTAGACAAACAGTTGTGACCTTCGGACAGCCTACTATACTGTGAGTCAACACAGAGGATAATACCTGGAAGCTAGTCTCTTCAAACACACACACCACTGACAGTTTAGTTTGCTTATTGGCCATTTTAACAGATGTGTTGGGGGTGTTCTAGTACGACTGTGCAAACCATTTTTTACTTGACTGGTTTTCAGTGATGCCAGGTTTGCCGAGGAGCATGACTGCATATTTTACTTTCGCTCATCAGACATCAATGTTCTGACACTCCGGAGTGAGATTGCATCCGATTGTTGGACAGCACCCACTACATCATTTTGCGTAGCACAGTGACGTGCAATCAGGGTAGGCAGTGCTTACCCTATGATAATCTAATTTAGAAAACAAAAAATGTTATGAAAAGCCAATTAAAAGACAACAATTTTTTTTATATATATATATAWTTGTATCTAATGTTTTTTCTTAATGATTATGGTGCTTTTATGCTCAAAATTGAAAAATGTGCTGAAACTGCATCAAAACCTCAGGAACTGCACCAGGGTGTTCTTGCCTTCCTTTCTAGCCATTCAAATCCATTCAAATAGTTGACGCTGCGGCCATTCCTGACTCCAGTCACTGTTAATGGACAGGGTCAGTATATGCGTCGCTGCTTTGCCTAGCTTGAAGTAGCATCATTTATTGCATTGAGCCGATTTCAAATTTTGCGCATAAGTATTGCCTAAACATGTTGTGTGGGTATTGCCTGGGGTAAGCTACATAATTTGGKGCTCACGTCCCTTGAACTGATCAAACTCGAAGCTAGCTAGCAAAAACAACCTGACAAATGGACTATACTGCACCTCAAATAATATTCCAAGTTGGAATAATGTAAGGCTCTGTTTGGAGGGTTCGAAGAGAGGAACGCCAACCATAATGAAAGTTTAGACCAGACAGAGGCAGCATACCTCTAGAAGACATGACAGGCAACCACCATATCCCTTACTGCTAACTGTCGGGCAGGCGAACAGTGAGTACAGGACTGTCCACTTGTCTGAAACGTCATTACCAATTAATACTTTTTACCCAGACTTTTACACATCTTGGACATTTACTTTGTCGACGTAATGGGAATGACATTTTGTGTCAGTGTGAAAGTGGAACCAAGGGATGCGTCTCCCACATGTCTGTTGGCCTGCTGTGTACATGCAGAATAGTGTAAATGACATGGGGTTCTGCTGTGACTTCTACATCGCTGTCACTGCGGGTTGTACTGTTGAATTATGAGAATATACAGCATTCCTTTCAATGCATTTGATTTATCAAGCTAGAATTTCATTTTGACAAGACACATTTTCAGTCATTTCGATTGTTGATATGGAAATTTCGTTAGAACCTTCCCAGCAAACCGGGAACATTCCCAGAATATTATGTAGATTCCTATTAAGTTCTAGTTAGGGTTTTATCTAACAAAGGACATGTTTTAAGTCAAATATCCTTGGAATGTTCTCCTAACGTTCACTAAAATGTTGTGCACAACATCTGTGACAACCACCACAGAACATTCCCCAAATGTTCTCATTAGGTTCCAGGTAATGTAATAACACAATGTTCGGGTAATGTTCTTAGAACATACTGGCACAACTAAATGTTCTGCTAATGTTGATGGATATGTTATTCAAAACACCCATAACAACTAGCAGGGAATATTCCTACAATGGTCTCATGAAGATATTCTGTAAGGWTATGACATGATGATCCATCATTTTTCTAAAAACATACTTCTGTGATAATGCATAATAATGTTCTGCTAATATTGATGTGTAAGGTAACATTATTATATGAAATCGCCAAACGTTTAAACAAACGGCATTTCAATCTTCTTACATCATTATATTTTATTAGGGTATTGTCCTAACATAGCTATAGCTATTTTAAAGAATGGTAATTAAGTACTTTTGAATGTACAAACTGCCATCTTCAAGCCTTGTAGGCTACTTGGTCTGCTGCGCCAACAGGATCCTAATGTTTCTAGTAGATTTCCCTTTGTACTAAAATCCTTAGATTATGATCCAAACTARGGCTATATGTCTTGGTARATTTTTATTTGAGTCTTTTAGCAGACGTTGTTATCCTGAGCGACTTACAGGAGCAAAACAGGGTTGGTGTACTCGATGAGCTCAAGGGTACATCAACCTATTTTTCACCTAGTCGGCTTGGAGATTCAAACCAGCAACCTTTTGATTAACTGCTAGGCTACCTGCCGCCCTGTACATACACATGCACATCTAAACTCAGCAAAAAAAGAAAACTTCCCTTTTTCAGGACCCTGTCTTTCAAATAAATATTTGTAAAAATCCAAATAACTTCACAGATCTTCATTGTAAAGGGTTTAAACACGGTTTCCAATGCTTGTTCAATGAACAATAAACAATTAATGAACATGCACCTGTGGAACGGTCGTTAAGACACTAACAGCTTATAGACGTTATGAAAACTTAGGACACTAAAGAGGCCTTTCTACTGACACCAAAAGAAAGATGCCCAGGGTCCCTGCTCATCTGCGTGAACGTGCCTTAGGCATGTTGCAAGGAGGTATGAGGACTGCAGATGTGGCCAGGGCAATACATTGCAATGTCCGTACTGTGAGATGCCTAAGACAGCGCTACAGGGAGACAGGACGGACAGCTGATCGTCCTCGCAGTGGCAGACCACGTGTAACAACACCTGCACAGGATCGGTACATCCAAACATCACACCTGCGTGAGTTACACCAGGAACGCACAATTCCTCCATCAGTGCTCAGACTGTCCGCAATAGGCTGAGAGAGGCTGGACTGAGGGCTTGTAGGCCTGTTGTAAGGCAGGTRCTCACCAGACATCACCGGGAACAACGTTGCCTATGGGCACAAACCCACCGTTGCTGGATCAGACAGGACTGGCAAAAAGTGCTCTTCACTGACGAGTCGAAGATTTGTCTCACCAGGGGTGATGGTCGGATTTGCGTTTATCYTCGAAGGAATGAGTGTTACACCGAGGCCTGCACTCTGGAGCGGGTTCGATTTGGAGGTGGAGGGTCCGTCATGGTCTGGGGCGGTGTGTAACAGCATCATCGGACTGAGGTTGTTGTCATTGCAGGCGATCTCAACGCTTTGCGTTACAGGGAAGACATCCTCCTCCCTCATGTGGTACCCTTCCTGCAGGCTCATCCTGACATGACCCTCCAGCATGACAATGCCACCAGCCATACTGCTCGTTCTGTGCATGATTTCCTGCAAGACAGGAATGTCAGTGTTCTGCCATGGCCAACGAAGAGCCCGGATCTCAATCCCATTGAGCACGTCTGGAACATGTTGGATCGGAGGGTGATGGCTAGGGCCATTCCCCCCAGAAATGTCCAGGAATTTTCAGGTGCCTTGGTGGAAGAGTGGGGTAACATCTTACAGCAAGAACTGGCAAATCTGGTGCAGTCCATGAGGAGGAGATGCACTGCAGTACTTAATGCAGCTGGTGGACACACCAAAATAGCACATTATTCAAACAGGTTGTCGGATGGAACCCTTTAGCCTAGTGTATTTACTTCAAACAAAGTCGCCATAAAATCAAAGCACATGCAAAATTGACACTGCCAGACTGTACACAGAGTACTGAATGCAGTTCAGAGTTCTCATCAGAACTGAAAATTCGATCCTGGTTCGACCCAAGCCTGGTGAGCTGAAGCCTGAGCCRAGGCCTAGTCTGATATCACAGAAATGAAATGAGCTCGAACCTCAAAAAAAGCAAAATTTCTAGAAAACAGTAGGCAATATTGATTTAAACTGCTGTTGAGAACAACGCGGTGGGGGAAGMCGGCAGCGGAGTGAGGAGACGAGGAAACAGCGTTTAGGCCTAGATATTCAAAACATTTCCTCTTTTTATCTCCACGCTATTCATGAGTTGATCTGTTATCTGTATAGTCATCAACTCGATTTTGCCAAATCTGAGATATTCTGTCATTTGACAGTTATCTAGCAAGCTTAGCAACTTTGGTCATTTGACTTTTGTTTGACTGCTGTTACAAAGGTTGGATGATTCGACAACACTTCAGCCTACACAGGGTGAGCTCTGTGTGTCCTGAGCGCGCTCTGTGTCGAGATMAAATGCGCTGAATTAATTGAGAAACATAACACTCTGAATTGATGAACGACCTGTTTCGCATTTCACAACAATGTCATTGGCGATCAAAGTWACTCTATCGTTACTAAATAWCAGTTTCACTTGCTGTGAAATRTTTACATAGTGCAGTCAAGCCGGCAATGTGGTGCAGCGACAATCTTATTTTGGGAGAAACCTGGCATAGTGACCATATCTTGGTTTTAAATGCTTTAAATGGGAACTTCTGATTGAAACTTGGTAGATTTTGGGGAAAATAGTCATCCCTACTGGTAATGTTCTTGRAATGRGASGCAAATGTTTTATATAAACATTGTATAATCATCAGCACAACTGGACAGTGTTTGTGTTTGAAAAAAATTGTGTTTGTGAACATTTTCCGCCACCAAACGAATGTTCTGGTAACTTTGTATCCAAGATGGCGTAGCAGTCGGACGTGTGTTAGTCTTGTCCCATGTAAAAATGGAGTTCATCGTTTTTTTTCACTTTCTACCTATGACCTAAATATACTTTCCTGCAACCCGCCTCACCCAATGTGGTACGGATCTGCTATTTTTGTACGAGAATAACTGGAACCTCCATCAGAAGCTAGCCAGCTAACTAGCTACTAGCTAGTAGTCACTGTTAGCCACAGCTAGCGGTCTTCACCTTAAGCCCGGACACCAGCCAGCTTTAGCTCGGTCAATACCTGTCAGTCTGCGCAGTCCAATATCAACCCAGAGCATATCGGACTGCTTTTTTCCACCACATCTCCGGATTCCTGCCGCAAGCTCTGGGCCATTACACCGAATCATCGCAGCTAGCTAGCTACAACCGAGTGGCTACTGCTGGCTAACGCCTCTGTCCCAAAGCAAGCACCGGTTAGCCTTGAGCTAGCCTCYAGCTAGAACCATCTCCCGGCTAGCCGAAGAGGTATACCCGCTAATTCGTGAYCTACAATACCTCTTTTGCCAATTGGCCTGGACCCTTTATTMCCGACACGGAGCCCCGCCAATCCATCACGACTGGTCTGCCGACGTAATCGTCCGATGTGGTTTCAAGAGGCTTTTCCGTTGCYATGTTGCCTTAGACCCATCTGCTAGCCACGGCCCGCTAGCTTTKTGAACGCTGTGCCTCCGCTCGCCTAGCATAGTAGCGACTACCGAACGGCTCCCGGACTCACCTATTGCTGCTCATTGGACCCTATGATCACTCGGCTACACATGCCTCTCTCTTATGTCAATATGTCTTGTCTTCRGCTGTTTCGGTTAGTTATTGTTTTATTTCACTGTAGAGCCCTTAGTCCTGCTCAACATGCCTTAGATTGCTCTTTTGTCAAACACCCCACACATGGGGAGACCTCACCTGGCTTAGCTGGTGTCTCCAGAGATGCAAGCTCTCTCATCGTCACTCAATGCATAGGTTTACCCCCACTGTACTCACATCCTACCATACCCTTGTCTGTACATTATCCCCTGAATCTATTCTACCATGCCCAGAAATCTGCCCCTTTTATTCTCTGTTCCCAACACACTAGACGAYCAGTTCTTATAGCCTTCAGCCATACCATTATCCRACTCCTCCTCTGTTCCTCTGGTGATGTAGAGGTTAATCCAGGCCCTGTAGCCCCCAGATTCACACCTATTCCCCAGGCGCTCTCATTTGTTGACTTCTGTAACCATAAAAGCCTTGGTTTCATGCACGTTAACATCAGAAGCCTCCTCCCTAAGTGTGTTTTATTCACTGCTTTAGCACACTCCGCCAACCCTGATGTCCTAGCCGTGTCTGAATCCTGGTTTAGGAAGGCCACCAAAAATTCTGACATTTTCATCCCCAACTACAACATTTTCCATCAAGATAGAACTGCCAAAGGGGGCGGAGTTGCAATCTACTGCAGAGATAGCCTGCAGAGTTCTGTCATACTATCCAGGTCTGTGCACAAACAGTTCAAGCTTCTCCTTTTAAAAATCCACCTTTCCAGAAATAAGTCTCTCACTGTTGCTGCTTGTTATAGACCACCCTCAGCCCCAGCTGTGCCCTGGACACCATATGTGAATTGATTGCCCCCCATCTATCTTCAGAGTTCATACTGTTAGGTGACCTAAACTGGGATATGTTTAGCACCCCAGCCATCCTACAATCTAAGCTAGATGCCCTCAATCTCACACAAACTATCAAGGAACCTACCAGGTACAACCCTAAATCCGTAAACATGGGCACCCTTATAGGTATCATCCTGACRAACTTGCCCACTAAATACACCTCTTCTGTCTTCAACCAGGATCTCAGTGATCACTGTCTCATTGCCTGCATCCGCAATGGGCCTGCGATTCAAACGACCACCCCTCATCACTGTCAAACACTCCCTAAAACACTTCAGCGAGCAGGCCTTTCTAATCGACCTGGCCCTGGGTATCATGGAAGGATATTGACCTCATCCCGTTCAGTAGAGGATGCGCCTGGTTGTTCTTTAAAAGTGTTTTCRRCACCATCTTAAACAAGCATGCCCRATTCAAAAAATGTAGAACTAAGAACAGATATAGCCCTTGGCAGACCTGACTGCCCTTGACSAGCACAAAAACATCCTGTGGCATACTGCAATAGCATCGAATAGCCCCTGCGATATGCAACTTTTCAGGGAAGCCCTGTAGCACTAATTCCAAAAGGTTTTGGGACACCATAAAGTCCATGGAGAATAAGAGCACCTCCTACCAGCTGCTCACTGCACTGAGGCTAGGAAACACTGTCACCACCGATAAATCTACAATACTCGCGAATTTCAATAAGCATTTTTCTACGGCTAGCCATGCTTTCCACCTGGCTACGCCTACCCCGGCTGCAGCAACTTGCCCAAGCCCCCCCTGCTTCTCCTTCACCCAAATCCAGATAGCTGATGTTCTGAAAGAGGTGCAAAATCTTGATCCCTACAAATCAGCTGGGCTAGACAATCTGGACCCTSTTTTTCTAAAATGATCTGCCAAAATTGTTGCAACCCCTATTACCAGCCTGTTCAACCTCTCGTTCGTARCGTCTGAGATCCCTAAAGATTGGAAAGCTGCCGCGGTCCTCCCCCTCTTCTGTAACAAACMGTTACAGACCTATATCCAGCCGGACATGCCTTTCTAAAGTCTTCGAAAGCCAAGTTAACAAACAGATCACCAAACATTTCGAATCCCACCATACCTTCTCCACTATACAATCTGGTTTCCGAGCTGGTCATGGATGCACCTTAGCCACGCTCAWGGTTCTAAARGATATCATAACCGCCATAGATAAAAGACAGTACTGTGCAGCCGTTTTCATCAACCTGGCCAACGCTTTCGACTCCGTCAATCACCGCATTCTTATCGGCAGACTCAATAGCCTTGGTTTCTCAAATGACTGCCTCGCCTGGTTCACCAACTACTCAGATAGAGTTCAGTGTGTCAAATCGAAGGGCCTGTTGTTCGGACCTCTGGCAGTCTCTATGGGTGTGCCACAGGGTTAAATTCTTGGGGCGACTCTTTTTTCTGTATATATCAATGATATCGCTCTTGCTGCTGGTGATTCTCTGATCCACCTCTACGCAGACGACACCATTCTGTATACATCTGGCCCTTCCTTGGACACTGTGTTAACAAACCTCAAAACGAGCTTCAACGCCATACAACACTCCTTCCGTGGTCTCCAACTGCTCTTAAATGCTAGTAAAACTAAAGGCATGCTCTTCAACCGATTGCTGSCCGCACCTGCCCGCCCGCCTAGCATCACTACTCTGGACGGTTCTGATTTAGAATATGTGGACAACTACAAATACCTAGGTGTCTTGTTAGACTGTAAACTCTCCTTCCAGACTCACACTTTTAAGCATCTCCAATCCAAAATTAAATCTAGAATTGGCGTCCTATTCGCAACAAAGCCTCCTTCACTCATGCGCCAAACATACCCTCGTAAAACGACTATCCTACCGATCCTTGACTTTGGTGATGTCATTACAAAATAGCCTCCCCGCTCTACTCAGCAAATTGGATGTAGTCGATCACGGTGCCATCGTTTTGTCACCAAAGCCCCATATACTACCCACCACCGCGACCTGTATGCTCTCATTGGCTGGCCCTCGCTACATATCGTCTCCAAACCCACTGGCTCCAGGTCATCTATAAGTCTTTGCTAGGTAAAGCCCCACCTATCTCAGCTCACTGGTCACCATAGCAACACCCACCCGTAGCATGCGCTCCAGCAGGTATATCTCACTGGTCATCCCAAAGCCAACACCTCCTTTGGCCCCTTTCCTTCCAGTTCTCTGCTGCCAATGACTCGAACTAATGGCAAAAATTACTGAAGCTGGAGACCTATATCTCCCTCACGAACTTTAAGCATGTCACACCCTGACCTTAGAGATCCTTTTCATGTCTCTATTTTGGTTTGGTCAGGGCATGAGTTGGGGTGGGCATTCTATGTTTTGTTCTATGTTGTCCTTTTCTATGTGTTTGGCCTGGTATGGTTCCCAATCAGAGGCAGCTGTCAATCGTTGTCTCTGATTGAGAACCATACTTAGGTACCCTGTTCCCACCTGTGTTATGCGGTGGGTAGTTGTTTTCTGTTTGTGTGTATACCTGACAGAACTGTTTTGTTCTCGTTCTTCCTCGTTGTTATTTTGTTTAGTGTTCAGTTTCAATTAAATTATAACATGAACACTTACCACGCTGCGTTTTGGTCACCTTCTTTCCCAGGACGATCGTTACAAAGCATCAGCTGTCAGAGTAGCTTACCGATCACTGTACCTGTACACAGCCCATCTGTAAATAGCACACCCAACTACCTCATCCCCATACTGTTATTTTTTTTTTTTTGCTCTTTTGCACCCCAGTACCTCTACTTGCACATCTATCACTCCAGTGCTAATGCTAAATTGTAATTATTTCTCCACTTTGGCCTATTTATTGCCTTACCTCCCTAACCTTACTACATCTGTACACACTGTACATAGATRTTTCTATTGTGTTATTGACTGTACGTTTGTTTATCCCATGTGTAACTCTGTGTTGTTGTTTTTGTCGCACTGCTTTGCTTTATCTTGGCCGCCAGGTCGCAGTTGTAAATGAGAACTTGTTCTCAACTGGCCTCCTTGGTAAAAAAAATTCATTCACAGAACCAATGTTAGTTTGCTGGGTTATTTATTATATACAGTGCATCCGGGAAAGTATTCAGACCCCTTGACTTTTTCCACATTTTGTTATGTTACAGCCTTATTCTAAAATTAATGAKATTTTCTCATTAATCTCCACACAATACCATATAATGACATAACAAAAACAGGTTTTATAGATTTTTGTAAATGTATAAAAAATACAAATCTGAAATACCTAACTTACATAAGTATTCAGACCATTTGCTATGAGACTCGAAATTGAGTTCAGGCCCATCCTGTTTCCATTGAACATCCTTGGGATGTTTCTACAACTTGATTGGAGTCCACCTGGGGTAAATTCAATTGATTGGACATGATTTCAAAAAGGCACACACCTGTCTGTATAAGGTCCCACAGTTGACAGTGCATGTCAGTGCAAAAACCAAGACATGAGGACGAAGGAATTGTCTGTAGAGCCCCGAGACAGGATTGTGTCGAGGCACAGATCCGGGGAAGGCTTGAAGATCCCCCAAGAATACAGTGGCCTACATCATCCTTAAATGGAAGAACTTTGTAACCACCAAGACTCTTCCTAGAGCTAGRCGCCCGGCCAAATTGAGCAATCGGGGGAGAAGGGCCTTGGTCAGGGATGTGACCAWGAACCCTGATGGTCATTCTGACAGAGCTCCAGAGTTCCTATGTGGAGATGGTAGAACCTTCCAGACGGACAGCCATCTCTGCAGCACTCCACCAATCAGGCCTTTATAGTAGAGAGCTTCCAYACGGAAGCCACTCCTCAGTAAAAGGAACATGACAGCCTGCTTGGAGTTTGCCAAAGGGCATCTAAAGGACTCTCAGACCATGAGAAACAAGATTCTCTGGTCTGATGAAACCAAGATTGAACTCTTTGGCCTGAATGCCAAGCATCACGTCTGGAGGAAACCAGGCACCACTCATCACCTGGCCAATACCATCCTTACGGTGAAGCATGGTGGTGGCAGCATCATGCTTTGGGGATGTTTTTCAGCAGCAGGGACTGGGAGACTTGTCAGGATTGAGGGKAAGATGAACAGAGATAAGTACAGAGGGATCCTTGATGAAAACCCGCTCCAGAGCACTCAGGATGTCAGACTGGGGAGAAGGTTCACCTTCCAACAGGACAACAACCCCAAGCACACAACCAAAACAATGCAGGAGTGGCTTCGGGACAAGTCTCTGAATGTCCTTGAGTGGTTCAGCCAGAGCCCGGACATGAACCCAATCGAACATCTCTGGAGAGACCTGAAAATAGCTGTGCAGCAATGCTCCCCATCCAACCTGACAGAGCTTGAGAGGATCTGCAGGGAAGAATGGGCGAAACTTCCCAAATACATGTGTGACAAGCTTGTAGCATCATACCCAAGAAGACTTGAGGCTGTAATCACTGCCAAAGGTGCTTCAARAACATACTGAGTAAAGGGTCTGAATACTTATGTAAATGTGATATTTTCAGTTATTTTGTAATAAAAATGTCTAAAAACCTGTTTTTGCTTTGTCATTATGGGGTCTAGTGTGCAGATTCATGAGGGGGAAAAATATTTATTCAATAAAAAAAAAAGAAGAATGTAACGTAACAAAATGTGAAAAAGTCAAGGGGTCTGAATACTTTCCGAATGCACTGTACGTGTGTGTAATTATGTTTCACATCATAAAATGATTATGTGTGTGTGTTTTTARACACCGTGCATTGGAATAATTGTAAATCCATTGTGAAAAGKTATGAAATTAGTAAATGTGTCCATATATTGGTATTTTAGTGCCACCTTTTAGTCGTAACTGTGGATGCTACATTGGTTTATGGCTGAGCTGAGTTGAGCCGTGTGTTATTTTGTCAGATATTAAATATCCTGCCATTGGAGGCTATCGCTTGGCTACATTGGTATTTACATTTGATGAATTTTTTTTGTCAATTTCGGTTAATAGCCTATGTCACTCTGGTTGTTGAAGCTATCTGTTGTATGGTGAACTTGGACTTCATTGTTTATTTGCGAGTAAATCTGGCTTTGATAGCCAGTGCCTACAAAGCCACCAACCTCTACGTCACTGGCATAGCATACACTGGTACACGGACTTCATGTTCCCTGGACATGTTAGCCTACACGTAAGTAATGTTTTGCTTTTAACTAGGATTCAGACACACACACAAGCACACACGCTCGCATAAACACACACAAACACACATACAACAAACACACACCTTCTAAAAGAGTTGAGGTTTGAGAGCTGCCAGCCTAATTATAGGCTGGCAGCTCTTTGTATGTCCGTGTGCCTGAACTATCAGCTCTACTCTGAGTTTTAGCCATGTTTATTCATTCTATGTGTTACCTCTGGTTAACATTAGTGCAATGAAAACAGGGAAGAGGAAACATACATGGAAAAGTACTGCATTGTGTAACATCAAAATACAGTATAACCACATGTTAAACCTAAACCACATTATAAATCAGGTACTTTGGGTCCTGGATGCTGATTGCCTGAAACAGCATTTCAGTCATGTGTATATCAGACAATATATTACAGGTATGATGCTAAAAAACTTGTTTACTGATCTATTTAGATTGGTATCCAGTTTATAATAGCAATAAGGCACCACGTGGGTTTGTGGTATGGCCAATATACCACAGCCCCCCCCAGGTCTTATTGAATTAATTACAGCACATCTATAGAAGGCTATAGAAGGGAAAGACCACAGTCTGTGATTCTATGTTTATCACGCTAAAGAGCACAGGTAATATGTCTGCCTTTGAAAATAGGTATTTTGGCCTCAATGGGACCTGGTTAAATACATTTTAAATAAATAACTATTATAGTGTTGAATGTACTTACAGCACTCAATAGGATGGGAGGCGGTTTGCAGTGAGATGTGTTGCCCATTAGGTTGGGGTATATGCACACGGAACACTAGACGCACACGAGTGTTCTTTCGTCCGATGTCTGTCTCGCCCTTCCTCAGCTCAATATCAGCATTCCTGAGCTTCAGGATCCCAGCACAGTCGATTCTGTGAGATAGGAGGATTAACTACTGTAAACCCTGTACAGATACCCATGAGTTGCATTATGATCACATCTGATATGGTTAATGAGATCAGACCTGGGTTCAATTAGTATGAGTTTTATTTCAAAAACTTGATTGAGCATGCCTGGCACAGCCTCCCAAGTGACACAGTGGTCTAAGGCACTACAACGCAGTGCTAGCTGTGCAACTAGAGTCCAGGCTCTGTCGCAGCCGGCCGCGACCGGGAGACCCATGGTGCGGCGCACAATTGACCCAGCGTCGTCCGGGTTATGGGAGGGTTTGGCCGGCAGGGATGTCCTTGTCCCATCGTGCACTAGCGACTCCGGTGGRAGACTGGGAGCAGTGCACGCTTACAAAGTGTGAGCCAGGTGTACGGTGTTTCCTCCGAAACATTGGTGCTGCTGGCTTCCGGGTTAAGAGGGCATTGTGTCAAAAAGCAGTGRGGCTTGGTTGTGTTTCGGAGGACGCACGGCTCTCGACCTTCGCCTCTTCTGAGTCCGTACGGGAGTTGCGGCGATGAGACAAGACTTTAACTACCAATTGGATACCACGAAATTGGGGAGAAAAAAAGAGCATGCCTGGAACCAATGGAATATTCCCATCAGTTKAAATTCTTCCTGCTTATCTGGTGGCATTGGAGACAGGCTCAGTAAACAGGCTTAACGAGTTTGAAAGAAAACAAATACCGTTTGAACCAAAGTCTGCAAAGGACACTGCTTTGTATGGGTGGTGTTTGGCATAAAATCACTACTCTAACTTCTCTCACATTGCTTTCATGTCGTTCTTGGGCTCCAGAGGGATCTCCAGGACTTTGGTGGAGTTGATGATCTTCTCGTAGCTGGTGGTGGTAACCGTCTTGCCCGTGATGCGGTGAACCTGGTAGAAAGCGTGGGGCTTCAGGATCCTCTCGTCTGCGGTCCCGATGAAGATCTGCAGGCCCAGTGGCTCCTTTCCCCTGTAGCCATGCAACTGGAAGAAACTCTAATAAATATTTTTTTTTACATGAAGTCAAGATGTTCACACTTTTCATAATGTGTAATTTTTCAAGTTCCTATTCTGCCTTCCCCCCCCCCCCCTTATAATATATGCCCACCCATTGGTAGGTAACCAGTGTTTAATTGCATAGTTGAATTTATATAATGATTGGTATTTCTCATTATTTTGCCTATATGGTCATTCAATTTAATTTCAGCAAGCTATGACACCCACCATCTCAGATTGTCCTGAAAGGGTTTCTGTAGTTAAAAAATAAATAACATAAGCATTCCTGCAACATTATTTTGTTGAAAGACAATTTGCATCCAAATTGCCCATTTGAATTTATAGGATTCAAATACTATTCAATAAATATAACACGCAACATCCGATTTGAACCAAACCTCTTCTTAACAGTGATTAAGACCTGAGGAATCCAAATAAATGGTCAAGTCACCCACGGACCCCCCTGCCCCTAAACACACTAAGCCCAGTCAAATGTCCAGTATCAGTTCCTTATGTTTTTGGCAAGTAGTACGAAGCCGTGGCTTGGAGTATTGTTTATTCATACTATGTAATGTATTCTCAGTGAATTTGTGGATTTTTCCCCCCCTGTTCAGAGAAATTAGCCATTGAAATAGCTCYCATATTTCCCGATAAATGAGTACAAATGCCAGATTTTGTCCAATAGATGATGATGTTCCTTCTACTGCCACACCATTTTATCAAATGTTGCTGGTTTCTTGTGTTTACTAAATGGGTCACAACATTTATGTTGCAACTTTGAGTAGAAAACCAATAGCTTTTGCTCATGATGAAAATAAATGGTGTGGTCATCCTCACAATTTATACCAGACCTCCATGAAAGCAATTCAGTTGTTCCTTCTCTTAGACTTAATCTGTGTCCAGGAAACCTGTGTGTGTGGTTTATTCCCATCCCAAAAAGTCTGGATTCTTGTTGAACAAGCAACAAGATTCTTTTTGAACAAGCAACAAGATTCTTGTTGAACAAGCAAACGATAAGGCTACAGCAGTGCTAAGGGTATTCAATGTTAAAATTCCCAAACATACACTGTATGGTGTTTTGCAATGGTAATGGAATTGGGTTGGATTTAATGGGAAAAAACAATAACAAAAGACTGCCATGCAATGGTTTATAATTGTGTTATTTTAATAGGAATGTCACAACAGTCACCAGCCCATTTCTCCATAAAATGTTTGGGATTGTAGGAAAAGTCTTAATTTGAGAATTCCAACATAGGGATAGCCCTCTCAGAGAGCTGCTATTTGTTGGACTATTCAAGGAGAGTTGGATGAGGCATTCGTTGCTAAGAGAAGGACACATTTAATTGCTTTCATGGAGGACCGTGCTTCTACACCTGCATTGCTTGCTGTTTGGGGTTTTAGGCTGGGTTTCTGTACAGCACTTCGAGATATTAGCTGATGTACGAAGGGCTATATAAAATAAACTTGATTGATTGATTGACTGGCTTGACTTGTGAGAACACAATTCATTTTCATCTTGAGTAAAAGCTATTGGTTTTCTACAAACCATTGTTGTGATCCATTTAATAAACACAAGAGATCAGCAAAAGGGATAATAGGGTCGTAGTTGCAGGAATAGCAGCAAAATTTGGAACTTTCACACTAATTTATGGGGGGAAATGCAAGCTACTTCAATGGCTAATTTCTCTGAACAGGGGAAAAATCCCCACCAAATTCATTGAGAATAGATAACATAGTATGATTAAACTGTACTCCAAGCCGCAGCTTCATACTACTTGGTGTGGGATTTGGGGGGTCCATGGGCGGCTTTTGACCATTTATTTGGATTGCTCAATCATTGTTAAGAAGAGGTTTGGTCAAAATTGGATGTTGGGTACTATATTTATTAAAATATTATATGAATCCTATACATTTAAATTTACAATTTGGGGGCAATCAATTAGAGTTCAAATCATTTTTCACCAAAATAATGTTGCAGGCATGCTCATATTATTTGTTTCTAACTACAGAAACCAAAACCATTTCAGAACAATCTGAGATGGTGGGTGTCGAAATCCTCTTTCTTGTGCTTTTTGAGGGTGAATGACTCTATAATTACGTCTTCTTTGACAGTTTTCTGCTAACAGTTTTGGCTGAACATAAAGCTAACCCGCTGGTAGGTTACCTTAGCCTGGTGTAGCCTGGTGGGGTCACATGTGGCTCAGTTGGTAGAGTTTGGCGCTAATGCCAGGGTTGTTGGTTCGATTACCATGTGGGACCAGTACAAAAAATATATGAAAATGTATGCACTCACTACTCTAAGTTGTTCTGGATAAGTGTCTGCTAAATTACTTAGATGTTGGCTCAGCAGAAACACTCACTGCTGGAAACATTAGTATCCTCAACCTTGAATATCAGCTAGCAGCTGTTTGTTCTAAAGTAGCTGTCTTTGGAATTCAAAGGAGCTCCATAGGAATCACTATCATTCATTGGCATGCTTATTAGAATATGACTGCCTTAGTTTAGCCACATGTGCCACGGATACTTTCAAGACAAAAGAAAGACTAGGTCTACATTAATTCCAGTACTTCTACAGTGGAATGGTTTGGAGAATTAGAGGTGGCCACATAGTAAATACATGTTTATAACATGATGTAAAACTCCTAATCACAAATATTTATCAAAATCATTGCATACAATTGCAAAGTAGCTGTAGGCCTAGTTGTAGCCAATATTCAGATAAATAATCTAAATATGCTTGCAACCTTGTCAGACGTCTACACTTTACATAGTTCTCTTAACTCACCACTAAAACCCCCTGTCTGTCTCGCTCTCTCTCTCTCTCGCACACACACACAACATTTTCAAGCTCATGACTTTTCAGACAGATAATTTTAGTTGCAAGTTCACGCATTGTGGTTTTTGCATGCTTCCTTCCGAGGTAGTCTCTGGTCTCTCCACTAATCTCTGTGTGTGTGTGTGAGTGGGTGTGTGTGTATGTGTATTTTACGATAGGTGAGAAGAGTATAGTGAGGGGGCAGAGTTTGGCTGAAAGAGGCATGGCAGAGATCACATCTCATCTAATTTCCTTGTTGCTCAGACAGACAGACAGACAGAGACAGACAGACAGACAGCAGAGAAACAGGCAGATCCTAGGAAGCTGAGTAGCCTACAGCATATTGTCCTCTTTAAAATCAAGTGAGAATTACAATATTCACATTCACTGTTGTAGAACAGAGCTTTTTCACTGGTGAAACTCCTTACAACTGTTCAATGTAGGCAAAAACTATAGTGACATGAGTGGTCTTGAACACAGGTAGTTGAGTCTGACACAATGAGTAAAATAGAGGAATTCTATCTGAGAACAGGCCATCTGAGAAGCTGGTTGCTATGGTTGCAGTGAGTGAGTCAGAGCGAGTGGGACTAGGAAAATTAAAGTGGAGGGAGTTCAGAGTCTGGGACTGAGAGGGAGTAGTTTGGCCGCGCCTAGCCAGCCACGTGATCGGACGACACCAGGCACAGCTCACTGACCTCAAAGAGAGCCAGAAAATGGAAAGTGAGAAATGCTTAATTTCCACCCGGCCAGGTTCTGACAATCAACAACAACAAGTAAGCTTTCAAGAGGTTGCCTTGGAAACATTAGAATGCGAACTGAAAGTTCTATTTCCTACTTGTTTCCTAAATATATGGACGACGTGGAAATGCCTTCTATTATGTTCAGCTTAGAATAAACATGTAAAAAATAAAGTGATACTAGCTCTATACAGCAAAACTTAACATTTCTTTATTTTTTCATATGAGTATGCCTGAACTAAAGTTCACCACTCCTGTCTCCAGGGTACACTGGGGTAATGTGACCTGTGTGTAAATGGGCCAAAAAAAAACTGCTTGTGGTTAAAACATTGGGCTGTGAGTGGCAAAGCAGCAGTGTATTTCTTGCAAGAAGACAAGTGTTCTCATGACACTTGATTTGAAACAATTAACACAAAAGCTGTTGCTCAGAGTAAATGAAGACAAAAACAATCATCTGCAAGGGGTTTACTGTAATATTGGCTGGAATTCAAGTCTGGGAGTTGACTTGACGAAACAGTAGCTGACATGCGTAAGATATCAGTGCATATTATAACTCATTTAAGTGAGTGTGGCAGGCTGCTAGGAAGAAGAGAAAGAGATAGACAGAGAAAGGGGAAGATAGAGAAAGGGAGATATATAGAGAGAAAGGGAGAGATAGAGAAAGGATGAGGTAAATAACATATACGGTAGAACGTACACAGTAACACACAGTAGTAATTTTCCTAAGCCAGGCCCTGGAACAGTAGTAGCATAGCTGTGTACTGACTAGAAAATACAATTACACACAACAGGCCTTCCTATTAGGGCTGTCCTACACTAAAAGGGGCTACCTAGAACCATAAAGGGTTCTTCACCTGTAGGAGAACTCTTTTGGTTCCAGGAAATGTATTATCCTTTTTGGTTCAAGGTAGATTCCTTTCACCAAAGGGTTCTTAAAAAGGTTATTTGAGGGTTCTTCATTGGGTGAAAAGATTCTACCAAGAACCAAAAAAGACTTCCATAAATCAACTTATTTTCTAACAGTGATACAGAGCCATTCCACTGGGGACACACTGATTAAATCAACGTTGTTTGCATGTCATTTCAATGAAATTACGTTGAATTGAAGTCTGTGCCCAGTGGGATGCAGCGTACCTGGACAACAGGATGACCACCAGTGGGGGCTTTGACCGCGCCTCTGCTCCCCTCTGTCTCATAGTGGGCTCGGTGGTGGGGCTTGGGCTGCACGTCAACGTGGAGCTTGTACTGCTCTGTACGGCTGGGGACAGGCCATTCCAGAGGGGGCAGAGAAGACACTGGGATGCTAAAGGAAATAAGAGATGGGGAAAAAGTATGAATTTGTCTTGTGCAATGATTAGGCTAGCTAAATTGTGGTTCCTAATGGGCTATGAAAGCTTGGTCATACAAACATACAAATTAACAACTAAATCAGATTCATAATAAAACTGCACGATGCACCTATACAGTACAGGCTTCCTACACCATTCACCTGCAGAGGTTGGGGACCATCTGCTTGGTCCAGATGGGAGGGATCACAAAGAAGGATTCGGCCCCAGTTTTATTCTTAACATCCTGCTCACAGGACACCAGGTAGTTGACCTCCCTGTGGTTCTCTGGGTAGAAGGCATACGCCTGGTTGGCCGTCTTCACTATCTTGGTGGGGACCAGACCAGGCTGGACAGTGCCGTAGCCGTTCATGGCCTCAGCCAGACTGTTGGAGGTCCCATAGTGGGCCCCTGCGTTCTGTTGGGGATGCTCCTCGTGGCCCCTATGGGGGGAGAGACTGCGGGAATAGATCCCGGTGATCAGGTTGGGGTTCCTGTACATGTCGTAGGTACGTTTGCCCTGTGGGGAAGCGGAGCGGGATCCTGGCCTGAGGGATGGGGAGGGCGAGCGGGGGCCGAGGCAGCCCTCCTCGGTGCGGGGGGAGGTGCCCGGGGAGGTGCGGGGGGAGCCGGTGTGGATGTTCTGGAAGCGGGGGCAGAGGTCCCCGGCCCCGGTCTGGCCACTACTAGGGGACACGCAGGGAGAMGCCCAGGGGGAGTAGCTCTCCGAGTGCCAGCTGGTGGAGGAGTTGCTGGAGGCTGGGCTCAAGCACTGGGGCTCGCGGTAGGCCAGGCTTTCGTGGCCCGGGACGGTCAGGGTGGGACGGGGGCTGATGTTCAGAGTGTGGTTCTGCAGGGAATCTCGTCCATCGCTGTAGTGCTCACGTGACGGTGTGATCTCGATCCTGGGGCTCAGGGCAATGCCCCCAAGCCTGGAGTGGTCCAGGTAGTTTTTGGCTTCCAGGTGCTCATAGCCAGAGAGGCTCTCTGGGTTGTGCTCACTACACTTAATGCTGTAGTGGGAAGCCTCCTCCTGGATGTAGGCCAGACCAGATGGAGGGCTGACTCTCTGTGAGGAGAGATTTGGCTCATCTACAGAAGGAGATAGGAAACAAGGAAGAGAAATCATTAGGAAAACACATGAAAGTACAACAAAATATATTATTTAGAAAAGGGATTGCCCATAGTCTGTAAAATAATTTCTCACTAAAGATATTCACTTTCCCCTGAAATCTCATATCTTACGAAACGTACATGTTTTCAATACACATGTTGAGTGCCACATTGAATTGAAATTCTGTGTTTATTGAATTAATCAAATAACCATTTCAAATAACCATATTGTTAATAATTTTTATTCAATCCCTTTGATCAGTTTGATTAACAATCATATAAAACAAAAGGCTTAGATTTGGAAAGTATTCACAAATCACATCAAAAGGGTCCTCCTTTTGTAACCATTAACCCATTATGTAAATAAAACAAAATGTCATGATGTTTTGTGGTTGGAAAGTGTGTTCAAACAAGCTCTACCAATGCACTGTAATCAACTTAACCAATTGCTTTATTTTTTGAGTTGAGTGAACTTCAGAAGGACAAGAATTTGAGCTAATGTGTTAAAGTTTGTTTAGTCAAAAAACTGCTCGAAGTGAGCTGAATTTGAACAAACTTGTTGAGTAAAATTACAACTTCATGTTTGATCAAAACCACTCAAAACCACAACCATCATTATCATATTTCCCAGCATGCTCTATTGCAGGTTGATTTTCAGAAATGTTTGTTTCAATACCTGTGTTTTTGCATGTACATTGATTGGTTGATTAATATTATGCTACACAAACATAAATAACATACATTTTTCTAAACCAATCCAATCTGTTAATGGTTTGACCTATTGCACCCGTTGCTGAGATAGCCGTTCCAGTTAATATGATTTATGTAGCCTCAAACTGATCATTCCTACCCGGCTGGTCATTCTCAATGCCTGTTGTGAGTGATTGATAGTTCCAAACACATGGTGGCTATGTAATTGGGGAGGATGGGTTCAAAGTAATGGCTTGAATGGAWTGTTATCAAACCCACTGGGCAGAAACAATGTTGTTTCCATGTCATTTCAACCAAAAYATTATTTGTGATGTTGAATCAACATTGATAACTGATACCACTCCATTTATTCCATTCCAGCTATTATTGTGAGCTGTCCTCACCTCACCAGGCACCTGTGGGACGAATGGTTGGATATCCTCACTCTGGTTGATTCCAYTAAAAAATATACATCACTTTGCAAGCCAGCATAATGTGATGTGGCCTGTAAAGTAGTGATGGGAAGTWTGGCTCTTTTTATTGACTCTGATCTTTTCAACTCGTTTAGTCAAAATAACATTTAGTTCATTGGATTCAGTAATTCCCAGATCACGCAGGACCCACTACCGGTGGGTCCTGAGTAATTCTACAAGCCTCTCGCTCACCATAATTGTCTTATTGGAGCTGTCATTCGTGGCTGAGACTGTGTGCTTCAAACGATGTACATTTGTGATTGCTACTCACTGGGCACACCACGTAATTTCAACGTGGAGAATTGGGTCATATTTGGTTGATCAATGAGATTCCAACCTCAAAAAGACAGTCAAAAGTTTGTTGAATTCCCAATGAGATATCACTATGCATTCAACCATCTAAAAGCACAACCAAATTCCAATGGAAAATCAATGTCTGATTTTTGGTTTAGTTGTTACCTAAATGTGAAATCACTGTTTTTTCAATCATTTTTTTAATGGGAATACAATGTCAGATATTTTGTTTATTTTACAACAACTTAATGTGTTATCACTGTGCTTCATCTACTAGCACAACCAAATTACCTGGATTGATTATTTCAGTWCATGGTGCAAGTTGTCAATGCCATTTMAGATTCTGCTCAGATTGTTCTATCAATTGTGAAGATCTCCACAGACCTGCGACATTTCCATGCTATCTTTAACATGCACACTTTCTATTATTACATAAGACATGTATTGTTACAGTAACCTCAAAATGTGTCCAGGGATGTGTTACTAATTTTAAAGATGAATAAATACTGTAAGATCGCCTTAACTTTAGGCCATTTACTGTATTACAAAAGTAATATTGAATTGTGTTTGGTTGACAACGCAACCAAATATCAACATTTAAAGAAGATGTATCTATTGCTTGGATAGTTCCATCTGAGCTACTGGCTTAATCCTATTCTTTAACTTTTATTTTAGGTTGAGATGGAGATCTGAATCCAAATGTATCATTAGTTGAATCATGAATCTAGAGTCAGTAAAAGGATTAGTTTAAAAAAACGAATAGTTCGAACTGCACATCAGTACTGTAAACCAGTAGGGAAACTTGAACCAGGAGTTTCAGACCACTGTGTTAGGATGTATCTAGGCCCTCAATGAAAGGCCATATGCAATGTATTGTCATAGAGTTTAATTGTAAAGATAACATATTCACTTTGACACTCACTTGGTGAAGGCTAAAGGCCTGAAAACCATTGTCTCTGTTGCTGACAAATACATTCATGAGTGGTAAGTACAATTCACTCAAAAGGCAAGGCACACTGGGAAATATGCAAATAATGTTTTTTTTAAATCTGAAGTTGAATTGTATGGTCACTCAACCTAAAATTCTAAATAGAATGACCATACAATTCAACTTGAGAATGTATGTTGGTTCAGCTATATGCCCAAATGTTGAGCCAACTCACAATCCTGTTGCAGCTGGTTGCCTTACAAATGAATCAACATCTTATTTTACAGTGCGATTATACAATGTATACAAACATGCATAAGAAATACAGGATCAATCGTATCAATTTTGTCAACGTTTTTATTTATGTTTAGTAATGACTACTAGAACTAGAAGTGGAAGAAAAATAACATTGCCAAAATTACTTCCTGTATATTTGTTTTCAATGACGCCAATGAATTAAACGTTTTTGAGAGCTGAACATAGTGTAAGAAGTAATTTGTCGTTAATGTACTATAACGCATATAAAAGTTGAAAAGAGCGTGGGAGACTTGACAAACCATTGGACAAACCTTGATCTTCCACGGGAAAGTTGTCGCAAGGTGGTTCGTATTCAAACAGGTAGTCAAACTCCAACTCATCTTGGCAGTTCACTTGACTCAGTTCCTCTTCCAACCCTAACTCACTAGGGTCTTTTCCGTCGTAAAACGAGTTCATCTGTCTTATTTACTCACTTTAGTTATGAGAAAAACGAAAGGAAATATAGATCGTTTGTAGAATCAATGATGTTACGCTGGCTGTTGTCTTTATCCACTAAGGCCATGCAATGTCAGAGGCGTTGGAGGTGGAGAGACTATTTACTTGCTCGATTGACGCGATGATGCGACCCTGATGCATCAGTAAAACGCTTTGAAAAGAACGATCAGAATCTTAATAGTAGCTAAAGCTTCCTGTTTCAAACTTAACCGCATGGTGAGACAAGGCGTGTCTATTTCACAAAGTAAATAAATACGATGCAAGGTGTCAAAAACGGAGTGATCACGCCTCTCTATGATCACTGACAGAACAGTTGCAGGTGCACAACTTCATAGTGACGAGTTGCATCAGTGGTACAGTTGAAGTGCTGCTGCCCCCGGGTGTTTGGCACCAAGCAATTACGCATGACATATATAGGCTAGGTATCTTACTGTAAAGATATTGTGTCCAAGTAGGCTATAGTATACTGTAGGCTACTATTGTGCACAATATCTTTACAGTTTGAATTAAAAGTGACAGTAATTGCAGCATTTTCACCCACTCATGCTGTATCAATGAGTCAATACATAAAATGAATTATGAATTACTTTTTTTCTGTATTTTTGGGGGGGGGGGGGGGGGGGTTTACTGGTATGGTCTATGTTCTAATGAATACATTAATTAATTACTTTTAAACTTTTATACTACACTACACTGAACAAAAATATAAACGCAACATGCAACAATTTCAAATATTTTACAGAGTTACAGTTCATATAAGGAAATCAGTCAATTCAAATAAATTCATTAGGCCCTAATCATGGATTTCACATGACTGTGAATACAGATATGCATCTGTTGGTCACAGATATCTTTAAAAAAGTTAGGGCATGGATCAGAAAACCAGTCAGTATCTGGTGTGACCACCATTTGCCTCATGCAGCACGACACATCTCCTTCGCATAGAGTAGATCAGGCTGTTGATTGTGGCCTGTGGAATGTTGTCCCATTCCTCTTCAATGGCTTTGTGAAGTTGCTGGATATTGGCAGGAACTGGAAAACACACGTTGATCCAGAGCATCCCAAACATGCTCAATGGGTTACATGTCTGGTGAGTATGCAGGCCATGGAAGAACTGGGACTTTTTCAGCTTCCAGGAATTGTGTACAGCTCCTTGCAACATGGGGCCATGCATTATCATGCTGAAACATGAGGTGATGGCGGCGGATGAATGGCACAACAATGTGCCTCAGGATCTCCTCACGGCGCCTCTGTTTATTCAAATTGCCATTGATAAAATGCAATTGTGTTCGTTGTCAGTAGCTTATGCCTGCCCATACCATAACCCCACCGCCACCATGGGGCACCTTGTTCACAACGTTCACATCAGCAAACCGCTCGGGCACAGGTTGCCATACACGCTTACAAGGACAAGGGGAACTGAAATTGTATTTTATTTGATCCTTGATTAGCACATCGATTCTTCTCTGAGATGCTTTATGAATATGGGCCCTGATATACATTGAATTGAGAGAGCTAGCCTGCTGGTCCCAGGTCAGTTTGTGCTTTGGCATGACAATGGACATATGAGATTGTAAAACAGCACAGACAGATCTAGCTAGGATCAGGCTAGAGAAAAATTGACAGATTACCATAATTTAAACCTTAATCTGTGCTCCTTCGTGTCTAAACAAGTGGAACAAGTTTAAGACCATGTGTAGTTATTACATTTGTAAACCCTACTGTATCAGCTATAACAACCATTGTAAAGTTATAGCGTTATAATAACATCTTGTTATAACCCCATACCACAATAGGTACATTGTGAAAGTTTAGGCCTACAGCAAAAGTAGGACATATGTCTGGGAGGGGTCCTAATTGTTCCTAACAGGAATACCTGAACAAGAGTACCATGCTAAAATGAGGTGCACCCTAACAATGCCTTGATAGCAGAAATGTGTCAAWAGTTTTTTTTTAACGAGCCTACACATTTTTATAATTTATGACATTAAGGGCCCGATTCAATCAGATCTGCTTCAGCCGAAATCTGTTTAGCTGATTTTTTGACGGTGTGGGAGGAGGAATTGCGTAGAGCTGTCAAATCCACAAACTGCTCCGGAATTATACTGCCATGTCTGCACGGAGTAGCATTGAGATAAATCCCATGCAGCCTTGTTTACAAGTTCGAACACTGAGATGTGATGTGAGATGTAAATCTACACATCATTTTATTTAATTATTTCCCATTTGATCGTCATTATTTCTATATAYCCTACACTTTCTCGTCGTGAACTTCTAACGCGAGTGGGATGGGTATGGCTTCGAGACAGCTATTACACGAGCAGCTGCTCACCGATTTGACAGCTCCGTCCAAAGCAGTTCCACCTCTCGACACCGCCAAAACATCAGCTACGCAGGTTTAATCAAGTCCTTAACCCTCCCAAACCAAACTGTTCAATAGCCATACACATCTTGCCTTGGTATTGTCAACATAGAAGATGAACTCCCCAGGACGCACTGAGCGCGTGCACATGTCAGTCACAATTTATAATGCTAATGTTTTATCATGTCCGATCCCATAGGCTTTACGTAACGGATAACAATGCCTATTATAAATCTTATATTGTTAGTATGCATTTTGATACCTTACTGCTCATTATAGATTACAGTCATGAATGTTTTATTTTAATAGTTATACATGTAAATGTAATCTACTACAACCCGAAGGCAAATTTTCATGTGACTACAATGACGTAAAGTCTACCACTACAGTAGCGTAGCCTACCTTACATAGCGCTAGCGTTCCCCTCGCCGCTGTCCGGGGCATGTAGGCAAATAGCGGAATCCCCATGGTATAAACTGATCAACTCATGTGCATCAGTTAGATACCCAAACCACTAACTGACTGTCCAGATATTCCACACACGATATACAACTACACAGTCAATATACCATATTTTGTGGATTATACAATGTAAAATGATATATCAACACATGTCTAGGACTAGGCTACTCGAAAATCAATAGGGTTGATAAATTACCAGATTATCACAATTCAGCACGCGGCATCCATACCTTGATCCATCGACCTCATGGTGTGGTACTGTGCCAGTCTCCAAGATTCTCTAAACATTTGAAAATAAAGTTAAAAATATATATAAAAATAAAAAACTATTCTCCTATCATAGCAGTAGAAACCCACTTGCATAAAACAAAGGCAATATAAAAATGAAATATTAGACTTCCAATACTCCTTTATAAATTCAAAAACATGGAGCTAAAATAGACTCCAGCAAGCTATGGTAATGGTTTGAACTTCTTTTCCTTGCTCTAAGGATTACTTGAGTATCAAGAGCGGCTTCCTTCCCCGCTCTGGGTGTTTATAATGGTCCAATGCTGTAAAATAACGGGATTCCCTCAGTGTTTCCTCCTGTTTATGAGCTTTGCCATGGAAACCTGGAGCGGCTCCATCTCGGAGACTCAGGGCTTTCCTGCAAAGCCCACACTCAGGAATCCATGACGTCTCCGGCTCCTGCGCCAAGGCATTTCTGTGGCTTCTCGCAGACAGTGGCACACAAGAACTTCATTGTAGGGATGTGAAAAAACGACTGCAGGACAGGGGCTAAAAAAATTAAAACAGTAGGCCTATGTATACTATATACAGTAGTACATAACTTTTTTAGGCTACAAAGTTTTAATGTTTGCTGGTCACGTTACTGTGCCTTAACTGAGTTTTAAAAATCAGCAGTAGTTCTAGGTAGAGGTCTTCGCAGGTCAAAATAGTTGGACCTAGACCCGAACAGACTCGAGGGCAATCAGACCCGGACCCGAACGACCCTACAACCAGAGCTAGACCCGATCTAGATCAGACCTGATTGGACCCAGTGACATTTTTTWAAATTATCAGCCAAGTTGTTCTTCTGGTTAACGAATAGGTCTTTATATATTGTCTAAGCCTTCTATAAGTCAATAAATTCCCTGTATTTGTAACGCTCGTTGGTGGAAGGAAGAGTGGACCAAAGTGCAGCGTGGAAAGTGTTCATGATCTTTATTTATCAAGAAACACTCAAACAAAAATAACAAATCGAAAGGGAACAGTTCCGGCAGGCACAGACACTAACAGAAAATAACTACCCACAAATTAAAGAGGGAAAAAGGACTGCCTAAGTATGATTCCCAATTAGAGACAACGATAGACTGCCTCTGATTGGGAACCACACTCGGCCAAAAACATAGAAATAGAAAACATAGAAATAAAGAAACTAGAATGCCCACCCTAGTCACACCCTGTCCTAACCAAAATAGAAAATAAAAACCTCTCTATGTCCAGGGCGTGACAGTATTAGCATAAAATAAATATTCCAAATTCTAAGCAGTGCTGTGGTCGGGTCCACTCGGGTCTATCAGCTGTAGTTACATAGACCCCATTGCCATAGGAAGTAGCAGTGTAGAGGGTGCTGCAGCACCCCCTGAAAAATCAGAATAAAACAATTATAATTAAAATTTGAAAAATTTGTGCACTGGGCCTTTACTAGTCCTGTATTAGCAGACCGATTTAGCCATCTGTAGCGCCCCATCTTCCCGCCCCTATCATAGACCCGAGAGCTGATGACAATCAAACAGAAACCGACACAGACCAGAGGGGAAAGTTTGAATTTTGGACCTGGTCCCAGATCGGGTCTCGGGTATTCAGGTTCGGTCGGACCCGTGAAGACCTCTAGTCCGAGGCTTCCCAAAAACTGGATGAATCAACGTTGTTTCCACGTCATTTCAACCAAATGAATCAATGTGATGAAGTTGAATCAACGTGGAAAACTGATTGGATTTGCAAAAACGTAATCAACATCAGGGTATTTTGTCTTTTTTTCCACCCAACTTAAATCCAATGACATGGTGAAATGTTTTGTTGATTTCACATTAGTTGACAACTCAACCAAATGTAAATCCAAACAAGACATTAAACTGACGTCTGTGCCCAGTGGGTTATGCCTTCAATTCAGTCTGGTTGAATGGACTGCTTGCCCTGTTGAACATGCTATGTTTTCTATTGGACACTTGCTGTTAATAAGTTGTATAAGTTGTAGTCTTGCATCTTGACATTACAAATGAGGCAATATAAGGCAAAAGAAGTATGAAATCATAGACAGCTAAATTGACTTCAGCAAAAATTTCCATTGCAAATAAATGTGGCATAAGTTCCCAATGGAAAGCATCTTACAAAAACCGGAATATTATTTATAACAGCTATATAAAGAGAAAGATTGAACTTTTACAAAACATAGACAATTCACAGGCACTTGACAAATTTATTACATACATTTCCCCTATGATAGCATATTTCATTTAAGAACAAGGCCCTATACTGGCTTCTATGCCAATGGTCAACAATGGCATGTCATTGTTTGGATTGGATGGGATTTTGGCAACACAGTCAGCTCCAGGGGCATTGTCCTTTTATGGACTTTTATTCTGTACATTTGCTACTGTAAGTCTATTCACACTCAATACACAGTTACACACACTGCCAATGAATCACATAATAAAGGTCTAACTGATGCATTTATCTTGGAAAGGTCTGTTTAAGTCATGGAGACCAGGTAACTCAAACCAATAAATGTTTCAACCTAATTCAGCGCATTAACAAGTTCACTGTGGTGCCCAGTGGAGGAAGCTGAGGAATGGGACATACAGAGAAGCCAAGGTAAGCTTAGTGGACATAAGTTACAACAACATGCAGGTCTGTATCAGCCCTTACTCTCTTGCACACGTCTGTAGCTTGATTCCTAGGCTACATGATACAAAGATAGCTGACTAGATGTAATAGTACCTTGTAACAGGATGCACCCAGAGTATATGGAACTTGTGGATGGATTACCATTCACTCATATGGTTCATATATAGGCTAATGTAGTAGTGTATAGCTCTGGGAGGACTCACTTGCCACCATGTTCCTGTACATGAACTCCACCAGTATATTTATGGTCTCTCGGGCACACTTTCAATTGCCAAATGTAACTCCTTTTCCACACTCTATAATGACCTATGGAGGCATTCAGAAAGCTTTTAAAGTTCTTGTTCCGTTAAAGTGGGACTTCCAAGTATCTTTACACCCAATGGTGGTATGCGTTGTACATTGTCGAAAATTAAGCTACTGATTCAGTGCTGACATCAGTGACGTGAGCAGCAGAGCTATCCATAGGAAAATCTGTGTACTATAAGGGGCATAATCAGGGATCTGGTTCGAGTTTTGACATGGGTTTAGATGGGTGACTGAAAGGATTTGGGTGGTAGACCCAGACTATCGGGTGAACTAAGTGCCTGCAGTCAGTGACTGTGCTGTAAACCACACAATTCAGAGCATACATTTTGGGAGTAGCCTAACTCTTCGACCATCCGAGTTAAATCCCTTGTCTACCAGATGTAAATTCCTCCACTGTTACGTGACTCTTATGTAACTCAAGTTATGAATGAGTAAATTAATAAGGCATACGTTTGAGAAGGGAAAACTGACTAAGCCTGTCCAGACGGCCGATTTTGCACTTCCGTTTTTTGCCATTAGAACCCACTTTTTCCAAGTTCATGCAGGATTTTCCATCACTGTAAACCAGCTAATTTAGGGAGCGTTGTCTGGGTTATAGCATTACCCCATTTAGTTTTCCTAGTGCAACATGTGTGTTTCAGTTTTTAAACTAGTGGAGCAGTGGAACTTTGAGATGGCACATTATAATCATGTCTCATGGAAAGCTTTCGAAGGAAATTCAGACGGCTAAAGGGATGTGTAGACATTTGAGTCCATTTTAGTTTCTCCCTAAGAAATCCATAATGAAATTGTCTTATTAAAGGTAGACTCAGCAATATGACTTCATCATCGACAAGACTTCTTGCTTACGGACATCAACAACAACAAAATTCCAATCTTCCAAGACTGCCAGCACCCCTTCCCCTCCAATATTGGCAGATTAGAATTGTGTTATTGATTTCTGTAAGCAGCGAGTCGCCCCAAATATGATGATGTCATATTGCTGAGTCTACCTTTAACGTGTTACTTATAGAATTAGGAATTAGAATACTAATAATTACTAGTAATTTAATAATATCTCTATGGTGGTACTGCTGTCTTGTCTTGAGCTTCATTATTTACATAGTTGTAGTGTGTAGCACATTACAAGTTACACTATATAGATGTTGTACTAACCAGTAGAGAAGGCTCTTGTCAAATATCCACATTCCTAATTCATTTAGATTTCTGTTTGGACTTCCTGTTCCCTGTTTCAGCCAGTGTTTAGAACTTCATTCCTTAAACATTCTAAAGTTCTATAAAAAAACATTCCAAGTTATTCATGTTGCTGCTTTGACAGAACACTAGGTAATGGAACTGAATTAAAATGCTTGGATAGTAGAACCGGGCAGTATATTATGTCATGTGTAATAAGGAATCCTGTTTTTGTTCTGCCACAGCTTGTCAACTCTGGAAAACATTTCCTTTCTTCTTTTTCCAACTCAATGAACTAATACATTCCGTATCAGTATGGAAACTACATGTCCACATCAGATGAAACAATCCACTTATGTAATAGGAGTTTGATCGATACTCTGTTTGTTTAACACATTTCTCTGCTTTAGTCCACTGGAAAATAAAGTTACATAGCCCATGGATTTTTCCCCTCTTGATCACAGGCAGCGTTATGAAATCCCATGAAACAATATCCCCCCAGAAGACACTATTCACTGTCGTAGTACCAAGTTTCCAATCCTAACTCATACTGTAACTCTGACATCCTTCTATCACCCATTCATTAGAAATGCAGAGGGATGCAGAGGGATGCAGAGGGATGACATGTTTCTCTGTTTGTTTCCACGGTAGCCAGGTGTGGAGTTCTTTGGATCAATGGTGAGACTTCTTTATTCAGTGGTACTTGATCGAGAATAAGCAGCCAGAAACCAACCATTCAGTCACCTCTGTGCTGTGCCCTGTGCCACTCAGGCCCACGGGAGACACCTGGGACCTGGAACTGTCTATCCACCCAGCACCTGAATAACAATAACCTCTGACCCTTATAAGAATAGCTGCATCTCCTACTTGTAGTACAGTACTACTTCTACAAAGATGGTGGATAAATGAAGATAGTTCCCTCAGGCTCTTCCATAGACACCAATGCGACAGCAGTCTGCTAAGTTCATTGACTTCCATTGAAACAGGTGTTATAGAAGATTACAATAGGAGGGAAAATACAACAGCCCATCCTTCGCAGTAGTAGTAGGTGCTTAGACCAATCAAAGCATTCCAGTCCTCCCAGGCTATAAATAGCTGTTGAGAATTGTGTGTGCATGCTCAGCACACTTTCCTATGGTGTGTCATCACCAAAATCATTTGTTTACACTAGGCGAAATAGAACATGTAGTAGATTGAAGTGCATTGACTGGTTTGTCAGAATCTGCCACTTTTGATTTATCCCCACAGTACTGCAAATAGGGTTTGACATATTTCAAACGAGCTTGGTCGTCCTTCTAATAAAATGTTTTATTTATTAAAATTCTTATTATACAACTAGCTTCACATCATTGTTTACATGTATTGACCTAAGCCAAAGGAGTTCCTTAGCTTAATATAGTAATTAATAAGACATTGAAATACAACTGACCCTAACAAACTGTCTTTCTCTGTAGATGACTCCCTGATACCAGGAGTCATATTGGGGACTCGCTATCTCTCCTCTTTTGAATAAATTGTAGCTTTGGCAATGCTCCAACGAGGGGCTCTGTTGAATGCTTGAAGCTCAGATGAAATAGTTCTAGGGAGCATTGCTATTGATTCTGAGGTGGAATTTCAGTTTTCATGTGGCTGGTTAACTTAAATTGTTTTTTAAAATGGCATAACCTACGCATGTGGGCCATGGAACAAGAAAAAGTCGGACGGAGGAGCAGGATTTTATTATGAACATACAGTAGTGTGGGGCTTGAATCCACGTTTTACTGGTTGGACTGAGGCTTGGTTCCAACAAACAATTTATTGAAATCTTGGGAGCTTCAATACATTTTAGCTTGTGCATGTTCTAACTTGGTGTGAGATTCAAGTAATATTTGCTAAGATAGATTTTTCGTAAAAAAGATCAACTGAAAAATGTATTTTATACTAACTGTACTTTATCAGATTTAATAAATCCCATATAACTCATCATGATACAATCCCTTTCTGACATTAGATGGTCAAAGAGACAGGGCATAGACTCACCCTTCCACACTGAAGGCTACAGGATGTGATTGTCAGAAAGTGTGGCTGACTGTATGAGGAGAGCAGCTTTTATTGAGTGCCAGGGACTCCCTCCTCTGGTGAAAATGAGACACACACTGATTTCCTCTACAATAAAAGAAAGCAAAGGGAAAGGGGGATACCTAGTCAGTTGTACAACTGAATGCCTTCAACTGAAATGTGTCTTCTGCATTTAACCCAACCCCTCTGAATCAGAGAGGTGCGGGGGGCTGCCATAATCGACATCCACGTCTTCGGCGCCCGGGGAACAGTGCGTTAACTGCCTTGCTCAGGGGCAGAACGACTGATTTTTACCATGTCAGCTCGGGGATTCGATCCAGCAACCTTTCGGTTACTGGCCCAACGATCTAACACAGTACAGCCTCAGTCCAGTCTGAGTATACTATAGGCCTAGTTTTACTGGAGGAATTGTTGTTCTTCTGTACCAAAACCAAGCACTTAAATTAACTCACACAAAGCTAAACATATAAGAAAAAATTACTACAATTTTTTTTTTTAGAGAAATGACAACAGTTCAGTAACTAGAAAGGAAAACATGAGATTTATTTTATCACCACCAATATTCACAATTCAACACGATCCTCCCTTTTTGTTCTGCTAACTAGAGTGCAATTGTACCAACACAAAATGATCAAGGTTAATAAATTAAACAGGTTATTTACAATTATGCAAGACACAATACTTAAAAAAACAAAACTTCAAAACAGTCAAATAATGTAGTGTCATTCTACCACAATTGATGGTATGAAACCTCCAAAGTCCACATAAGAAAAAAGTACGGCTGTCAGTTTTAACAAAATTTCCTTGCAAAAAAAGCATGACAAATTCAAAGGGTTTGAATAATGTTTGAAACGTCAACTAAAATAAGGAAAGATGAAGAGTAGGTCACAAAATACAAAATGCCTGTAATTCCAGCTGAACAAGAAAAACAGTGAATTAGTAGTTATGACACCCTGTATGTACTCTGACACAAATGATTCACTAATCCTAACAGTAACCCCGTCATGGTATTAGTCTACATCTTTATAGTACATTAGCGAAAATAATATAAAAATGAGGACATTAGCCTACAACACAATGTAATTATTTACACTTTTTTGTACCAGTCGTCTCTCTTTCCTCTCTCCTCCTCTTTCCTCTCTCCTCCTCTTCCCTCTCTCCTCCTCTTCCCGAGGAATAGTATGTGAGGAATTCATTACATATTTTTCTTTAAAATGTGCAGTAATACCTATTGAAAATCAACACATTCTACTGGGCCATTCACTCTGTGCAGGTGAAAATTGTTATCTTCTATTCCAGACATGTCTGTGAGAAGAGAAGAAATGGGAATTGTGGGGGCTCAGCTCTGGGTGAGGGGAGAGGGCAGACGGACAGTGGTCAGAGTATTTTCAGCTATGGCTTGAATTGGCTTCATGTCACAACTAAAGTGAATCATGCAATGATACAGTGTGGCAAGAACTGGCGTCAGGAGTGGGCAGTGACCACGTGACAGGGTAGCCTACAGACTCCCTGGCCTAGCGGACACACGGCTAGTCTGACGGCCAATGTGGAACATATGGCTTGGCTACAAATAGCATCCAGTTAGTGGCTGAATATTGACCATGCTCTTCAGTTTAGACACAATCTATTTTACCAAACGTACAAAATGACAAAGACACAGCTTTTGACATCTGAGACAGTGGGTCATCATGCTATATTAAAGAACCAAGCCACCTCCATTTGGCTGGGTTATAGTCGTTGGGTGACGCACAAACACATACACAAACAGAATTTGATCAGAGGTTCATCTCTAAGCCCCAGAACTGTTAACATAAAATCCTTGAGAAAAAAAGTCCTTGAGAAACGCTCCTTCAATACCAGTGTTCTCCATTAACAGAATGTGCCATAAAAAACACTTGAATTTGAAATACAACTAATATGTTGTTGTAAAAAAAAAAGGTGGATATTAAAACATTTAATTCCAGTGTATTTCACACTATATTTCCAATGGAACTACAATGATTACTCTTATAATGTACAATTTAAACATAATTACCAATTCAATGCATTTCAGACTGACAAGCTTGTGTTGTTTTTTTATGCAAGTACTGTATGTTAGTCAAATCCAATCAAGTGTTCCTTGTTAGTTCTCTAGGCCCGATGTTTAGATACCAAACCTGATCTATATTGTTAATGAGTCCATGATTAAGAAGTACACAGCCCTCTGTTAGTTCATTATGGCACATACTTCCTGATGGTTTTCACACATTTTAGACCTGTGACCATGATAAAACACAGAATTCCGGTTACGGTAACCACCAATCCAATCCAGTCTGGAAACATACTCAGTCATACTTGTCAGTCTTTACATCTAAACAGGGGAAATATTGTAGACTTACACAACAACTTTCTCTCTTCTCAAATGAAACGTGTTTTTCTTCTCACACCATCTCTTCCAATTGCACATGAACATTTAAGAATAAATGAAAGGGGAAGGGAACCCTTTAGGTTCTTATAAAGCGCAGGCTCTGTTAGATGAAGGTAGGGAGATGTGCGAGCAGAGATCTCTCCCTATGCACAGAAGCAGGGCTCTCTAGGAGGTGAGCTTTGAGTAGTTGGGCGGTGAGAAGCGTCTGCGCAGGTACTTGAGGATGTAGAGGGGCAGACAGCTCACCAGGGTGATGACCGTCACCTTCCACAGGAACGACAGCGTGGCGATGAAATATACATCTAGAAACAGCCAAGGAAACAGAGGGCAGGATGGTGGGTCATTTAAACAAATATGTTTTATATATGAGGAATTGAGTAAGTATGACTTAATGTAATCAGGTTAGTATGACTACTGTTTGTATTTCAGTTGCCACTACTCAGTTAATTTAGTGACTAGGGGGGAGACCTAGCAGGGAGACCTAGCAACTAAATATATGGCAGATGAGGGAAATGGCTTGCCATGTAATTGACGTATATTCAAGCTGTTCCATTCAGGGAAATGATGTACCTTTGGTGTCACTTGTGACTTTAAAAAGTTAAAATTGCCTCTCTTTTACAAAAGAGGAAGACGAGAAGGGCACTTTTGACCATGTTCAAGTCATAATGCTCAGTGGTCTAAAACTGACCTTCACACCCCACATAAATGCTTAAAGTAGCATTTGGAAAAAGCAAATAGATACTATGGAGTAAATGATCAGAATCTATACAACTACTGCATTTGTACACAGCCAGCCTAAGAAACGAAATCTGATTTTCTTTCTACAGTTGAAGTCGGAAGTTTACATTCGCTTAGGTTGGAGTCATTAAAAATCATTTTTCAACCACTCCACAAATTTCTTGTTAACAAAATAGTTTTGGCAAGTCGGTTAGGACATCTACTTTGTGCATGACAAGTAATTTTTCCAACAATTGTTTACAGATTATTTCACCTATAATTCACAGCATCACAATTCCAGTGGGTCAGAAGTTTACATACACTAAGTTGACTGTGCCTTTAAACAGCTTGGAAAATTCCAGAAAATTGTCATGGCTTTAGAAGCTTCTGATAGGCTAATTGACATCATTTGAGTCAATTGGAGGTGTACCTGTGGATGCATTTCAAGGCCTACCTTCAAACTTTGCTTGACATCATGGGGAAATCAAAAGAAATCAGCCAAGACCTCAGAAAAGAAATTGTAGATCTCCACAAGTCTGGTTCATCCTTGGGAGCAATTTCCAAACTCCTGAAGGTACCATGTTCATCTGTACAAACAATAGTACTCAAGTATAATCACCATGGGACTACGCAGCCATCATACGCGTTCTGTCTCCTAGAGATGAACGTACTTTGGTGCAAATCAATTGAAAAGTGCAAATCAATCCCAGAACAACAGCAAAGGACCTTGTGAAGATGCTTGAGGAAACAGGTACAAAAGTATCTATATCCACAGTAAAACGAGTCCTATATCAACATAACCTGAAAGGCCGCTCAGCAAGGAAGATGCCACTGCTCCAAAACCGCCATAAAAAAGCCAGACTACGGTTTGCAACTGCACATGGTAACAAAGATTGTACTTTTTGGAGAAATGTCCTCTGGTCTCATGAAACAAAAATATAACTGTTTGGCCATAATGACCATCGTTATGTTTGGAGGTAAAAGAGGGATGCTTGCAAGCCGAAGAACACCATCTCAAACGTGAAGCATGGGGGTGGCAGCATCATGATGTGGGGGTGCTTTGCTGCAGGAGGGACTGGTGCACTTCACCAACTAGATGGCATCATGAGGAAGGAAACTTATGAGGATATATTGAAGCAACATCTCAAGACATCAGTCAGGAAGTTAAAGCTTGGTTGCAAATGGGTCTTCCAAATGGTCAATAACCCCAAGCATACTTCCAAAGTTGTGGGAAAATGGCTTAAGGACAACAAAGTCAAGGTATTGGAGTGGCCATCACAAAGCCCTGACCTCAATCCTATAGAAAATTTGTGGGCAGAATTGTGTGCGAGCAAGGAGGCATACAAACCTGACTCAGTTACACCAGCTCTGTCAGGAGGAATGGGACAAACTTCAACCAACTTATTGTGGGAAGCTTGTGGAAGGCTACCCGAAACATTTGACCCAAGTTAAACAATTTAAAGGCAATGCTACCAAATACTAATTTAGTATGTAAACTTCTGACCCACTGGGAATGTGATGAAAGAATTAAAAGCTGAAATAAATAATTCTCTATACTATTATTCTGACATTTCACATTCTTAAAATAAAGTGGTGATCCTAACTGACCTAAGACAGGGAATGTTTACTAGGATTAAATGTCAGGAATTGTGAAAAACTTTAAATGTATTTGGCTAAGGTGTTTGTAAACATCCGACTTCAACTGTATTTACAAATAATCTTTTCTGACTGTCCACAATTTTACATGTGACCCATATCAGATTTGCTCATTCACACAGATGTAGCCTCTGAAGTAGCACCCAAATTTCCTGTCACTGTTCCTTTACATTTTGGGGCGGTTGTCATGGTAAAGGTCATGCCCCAAAAAATAAACATTTGAGCAAAAAAATCTTATCTGATGGTTCCGTCAGAGGTCACATATGGAGGATCGAGTTTGTATCAGAATTCAGATCCACATATGGAGGTGGTGTAAATAGGAAGTCAAAATATCAGATTCCATGTGGTTTTTCACTGTTCACACATTAGGGAAAATATCAGAAAGTTATCAAATAATAATAATGTATTAAGCTGCCTGTGTAAACGAAGCCTTACGCTTTTTAAGTGACAAACCACTTTCTATAAAAAAAATTAAATGTGATATTCGACATGTGATACAGTAGTTTTTGAGTTACAGCCTCTGTTTAGTCATTAACACAAAGACCATGGCCAGTGTGTGTCTCTGTGTGTGGTAGCTGGAGCAGGAAACTAACATGAGGCTAGCATGCCGGTGGCTGGCTGCACTCCTCTGGTACTATTTGTTACTTTATTCACCTTTTAGTAGGACTTCCTACAGGCAGTACATTCCAGGTCTCAGCCAGCCCAGGGCTAACTGGACACCAGAGGCTGTATGAATGGATAAGAGCCTGTCATCACTGAATACTGACGTACAAATCCAACGGCAGTAAAAATGGGAAATTACAATCAAATCTATCACTGTGTACTTGTAAATAAAATTGTAGCTGCATTATTTTGCTTCATCAGGAATTATTTGGCCATTAAAAGTGTGGGGGTGTATGTATGTGTGTTTACACACCTATGAACCTATGAATGTTACTGGCTAGGCTGAGAAATCTGTGTGTGAGCGCGTGTCTGCATGTGTGTTTGAGTACAGTATGCATGTTTACGCACCTATGAACTCGTGTAGGAAGACGAGCGAGGCGATGTAGCAGGCCAGACTGAGCAGCTCGGCTACGATCATGAGCCAGTGCCATGTCTGGATGGTGAGCGCCACCATCAGCAGCTCAGTGAGGATCAGTGAGGTGAAGGAGATGGCCACGATGTGGACAAACTCTGACTCAAACAGCAGCAACGCCCCATACATAATGATACTGCCTAAGGAGCACAGAAAACAGGCAGCACAACGTCAAGAGCACTGCCATTGCATTGGCGTGTAGCTGTGTATGTTTTTTTGTGTTAATTATACCCAAAAAATAATCAATCAATTAATCAGTAAATGAATCAAACAACCGGCCGACACTTTGGTGCCATTTAAAAGCATGATTGAGTGGCTACATACAGTGCCTTCAGAAAGTATTCAGACCCCTTGACTTTTTCTTACATTACAACCTTATTCTAAAATTGATTTAAAAAAATCATGAATCTACACACAATACCCCATAATGACAAAGTGAAACAGGATTTTTTGAATTTTTTGCAACCAAGCCATGAGGTCGAAGGAATTATCTGTAGAGCTCCGAGACAGATCTGAGGCACAGATCTGGGGAAAGGTACAAAAACATTTCTGCAGCATTGAAGGTCCCCAAGAACACAGTGGCCTCCATCAGTCTTAAATGTTAGAAATTTGGAACCACCAATCAGACGTTTATGGTAGAGTGGCCAGACGGAAGCCACTCCTCTGTAAAAGGCACGACAGCCCGCTTGAAGTTTGTCAAAAGGCACCTAAAGGACTCTGACCATGAGAAACAAGATTCTCTGGTCTGATGAAACCAAGATTGAACTCTTTGGCCTGAATGCCAAGCGTCACGTTTGGAGGAAACCTGGCACCATCCCTACTGTGAAGCATGGTGGCGGCAGCATCATGCCGTGGGGATGTTTTCAGCGGCAGGGACTGGGAGACTAGTCAGGATCAAGAGAAAGATGAACGGTGCAAAGTACAGAGAGATCCTTGATGAGATCCTGCTCCAGAGCACTCAGGACCTCAGACTTGGGAGAAGGTTCACCTTCCAACAGGACAATGACCCTAAGCACACAGCAAAACAATGCAGGAGTGGCTTTGGGACAAGTCTCTGAATGTCCTTGAGGGGCCCCGCAAGAGCCTAGACTTGAGCCCGATCGAACATCTCTAGAGACACCTGAAAATAGCTGTGCAGCGACACTCCCCATCCAACCTGACAGAGCTTGAGAGGATCTGCAGAGAAGAATGGGAGAAGATCCCCAAATATAGGTGTGCCAAGCTTGTAGCGTCCTACCCAAGAAGACTCAAGGCTGTAATCACTGCCAAAGGTGCTTAAACAAAGTACTGAGTAAATGGTCTGAATAGTTATGTAAATGTGATATTTCAATTTTTTTTTTTGTAAATACATTTTGCTTTGTCATTATGGGGTATTATTGTGTGTAGATTGATGAGGGGAAAAAACTATTGAATACATTTTAGAATAAGGCATTAACGTAACAAAATGTGGAAAAAGTCAAGGGGTCTGAATACTTTGCGAATAAATTATATGTACAGAACCAGCCAAAATTTTGGACACATCTACTCATTCCAGGGTTTTTCTTTATTTTTTAAAACTATTTTCTACATTGTAGAATAATAGTGAAGACATCAAAACTATGAAATAACACATATGGAATCATGTAGTAACCAAAAAAAGTGTTAAACAAATCAAAATATATTTTATATTTGAGATTCTCCAAAGTAACCACACTTCACCTTGACAGCTTTGCACACTCTTGGCATTCTCTCAACCAGCTTCACGAGGTAGTCACTTGGAATGCATTTCAATTGACGGGTGTGCCTTGGAAAAAGTTTATTTCCTTCTTAATGCATTTGACACATCAGTTGTGTTGTGACATGGTAGGGGCGGTATACAGAAGATAGCACTATTTGTTAAAAGTCCATATTATGGCAAGAACAGCTCAAATAAGCAAAGAGAAACGACAGTCCATCATTACTTTAAGATATGAAGGTCAGTCATTTCAGAAAATGTCCAAAACTTTGAAAGTTTCTTCAAGTGCAGTCGCAAAAACCATCAAGCACTATGATGAAACTGGCTCTCATGAGGACCGCCACAGGAAAGGAAGACCCAGAGTTACCTCTGCTGCAGAGGATAAGTTCATTAGAGTTAACTGCACCTCAGACTGCAGCCCAAATAAAAGCTTCAGAGTTCAAGTAACAGACATCTCAACATCAACTGTTCAGAGACTGCGTGAATCAGGCTTTCATGGTCAAATTGCTGCAAAGAAAACACTACTAAAGGACACCAATAATAAGAAGAGACTTGCTTCGGCCAAGAAACACGAGCAATAGACATTAGATAGGTGGAAATCTGTACTTTGCGATTTTTTGGTTCCAACCGCCGTGTCTTTGTGAGACGTAGAGTAGGTGAGCGGATGATCTCCGCATGTGTGGTTCCCACCGTGAAGCATGGAGGTGTGATGGTGTGGGGGTGCTTTGCTGGTGACACTGTCTATGATTTATTTAAAATTCAAGGCACACATTGGGCTCCCGAGTGGCGCAGCAGTCTAAGGCACTTCATCTCAGTGCTAGAGGCGTCACTACAGACCCTGGTTCGATTCCAGGCTGTATCACAACCGGACGTCATTGGGAATCCCATAGGGCAGCATACAATTGGCCCAGCATCGTCCGGGTTAGGGTTTGGCCGGGGTAGGCCGTCATTGTAACTAAACATTTGTTCTTAACTGACTTGCCTAGTTATATAAAGGCAAAAAAAAGAAAAAAAAAGAAATATATATATATATTAAAAAGCATGGCTACCACAGCATTCTGCAGCGATATCCCATCTGGTTTGCGCTTAATGGGACTATCATTCGTTTTTCAACAGGACAATTACCCAAAACACACCTCCAGGCTGTGTAAGGGTTATTTGATGAAGGAGAGTGATGAGTGCTGCATCAGATGACCTGGCCTCCACAATCACCCGTTTGGGATGAGTTGGACCACAGAGCGAAGGAAAAGCAGCCAAGTGCTCAGCATATGTGGGAACTCCTTCAAGACTATTGGAAAAGCATGCCTCGTGAAGCTGGTTTGAGAGAATGCCAAGAGTGTGCAAAGCTGTCATCAAGGCAAAGGGTGGCTACTTTGAAGAATCTAAAATGTTTATAACTTTTTTTATAATTTGTTTAACACTTTTTTGGTTACAACATGATTCCATATGTGTTATTTCATCGTTTTGATGTCTTCACTCTTATTCTACAATGTAGAAAAACGTTAAAAAACTTGAATGAGCAGGTGTGTCCAAACTTTTGGCTGGCTCTGTAAATCACAAGGGTCATTTCAATTCATGTGGCACAGGGAAACTCTCTGTGACAATAGAGTGACAAAATTAAGACAACACCTGTAACTGTAATGCTCAACCTGAACCTTGGCTCTGCTTATTCTGTTATTCAACACTTTGCTATTATGAAGAAAAATGGACAATTGAAATACAACTAAGAAAGTTTTCAACACAGTACAACCAGATCTATATATTTTGCATTTAAAAAAAGAAGGGAATCGATGTCGAGATTTCTCACAGTTTCCCATGTCAGGAAGAGGAAAAGGAACTTTTTCACTTTCCATCTTTTTTTTTTTAACGCTTCCATAACCTTTCTGATTGTTAATGTGACCTCTAAAAAGGGACGTAAAAACACACTTCCTGCGATTGAAAATGTAATTAATACCAACAGATCTAACATGGGATGTATCATAGTTCTGTATTGAATACAGCGGCATTCTCATCACATTGAGCAAAAATTGTGGAAGGGTCAGGGTCAGACAGAAGTCATTTTCCTGTTAGACATTCGTATACATTTGACAATAAAGTAACCTTCTCATTATTATTATTATTWTTTTTTAAAGCATACAAAACATTGCCTCCGTGGAAAACTGTAACGGAATAAATACCAAACAACCCACCAACGGCCTTAAACACAGAAACCAGGCCCACTCAATAGCAAAGAAGGCGGAAAAAGGATCATGGCTAAGGATCTTCCATCAACTGGAATATTCTGCTAAACAAGCTATTTGGAGAGGGAAAGGTGGGAGGTAAGGGTTGAGCACTGAGCGGTAGACAAAAGGTTTAGGGGTGTAGTTTGGATGCTTCTGGCAACGCCTTTGCAACACAAATGGGCCGTGTGGTAAAACCACCTTAGGTTATTTAACATTTACAAAGCACAGACATAAATAAACTCTACTACTAGCAATTAAGAATAAAGTGTGTGGGCTGGTGGGGAGCATCATGGATCCTACACCACAGGGCAGGGCAGTTTCTAAAGTACTATCTGTGTGAGAGGCCGAAGGGATTAGTTGTTTTCTAACAACAAAACATAACATTCCTATCTATAGGAATGCATATCAATAGATACTCAAGCTACCGAATGTATCATTATTCCACAACCGACTTACCTTGATAAATACTTATTAGGACCCATATCAGAAACGTCTTAAAGGACAGAGGTCGACCCTGAAAAAGAGGAATATTCAGAACGATTTTAACAATGAATCCACACACAATAAGTACTAAACGTTTAATGAAAACTGAGATATGTGCAAATATGTGTGTGTAAAGTATTATCGAGGGTGAAGAGAAGTTTATGCAGTATGTATTAAAACAGTGTTTCCCTGTCATAACACAATGCAAATTACACAGCCAATAAAGACATGTATTACCTTCAGGAGATCCTTATATAACTCAGGATAGAGCATGGCTACTTCTGACTTCACATCTTTATCCAACACAAGGGAGAACACAGGGAACATGGTGTAGATGGTGGAGTAGCTAAAACAAAGAACATTCACAAAAATAATTAGCAGATTGCAGACGATAGTAGAGAATACTATTATTTTATTTACAAAAAAAACKCACGTAATTTCTCAGGCACGTCATTACCAGACATTAACTGCCAGAGAACATTAACTGTAGGATGTAAAATACTTTACTTTCGGATTGAAGCTTCACGTATGGTTATGTGGCTACTAATATTAATTCTCACAGATTTCAGTACAGATCTGACCTCCATTCTAAGGCTGGAGAGAGGGGGTTTTGATGAGTCAGTAGGGTTCAAGTCATCTCATAGTAGTGTCTTAGCAACACTACGTCAACACAATCTAACTATCAACAAAACATGGAGCTAACACATAGCTGAAATGCCATTGTGATAAGCCACCACTATTCAGAAAAGATCAGCTCACCCAATAATGAGGAATCCTTGGTAGAGGGGGACAGAGGCAAAGTAGAAGACAGAGGAGAACACAGCCTGGGTGATGAAGAAGAGATCACAAATGAGTCATCATTACCGTATGTAGAACTTGTGTGCTTAACTTTGCATTAACAACTGTAATACACAACTACAAAACACCATTGACACAATTTGCCAAAACTATCTACACATTACTTTCATCTAAAAATGAGTCAATTGATTGAAGTAATAGCTCTAAGAATAGATTATAAAATAAATAATAAACCTATTATTATCACTCTGGGGAGGTACTACTTCTACTACGTAGTTTAGAAATCTGACTAACACTGACTACTAGTATGATTCTACATGGTTTGAGCAGCAGCCAGACATAGAGCTGGGCCAGCTCATGCCCTATACCAAACAGTTAACAGCTGTGGCTGTGGGCAGCGTTAATTCGAGACACATGGGGGCCTCCCAATCGAATGAGTCTATGGCCTGGTGACTCACATGGCTTTCCCTTTTTCCTTGGTCTGGGAGACTAGCAGGCTGAAGAGCTGGATGCATGGGCTGTGATACTCACAAGGGCTGAGGCTTGGGGTTGACACTGAAAGCTGTGGTCTCCCAGAAGAGCTCCTGGGGTCCCTTGCTCTGACTCACTCCCCACCCTGCTCCAACTCACTATGCCTGGCCCTAGGTACCCTCACTACCCACTGGAACTGGGGCTCTGGGGCTGGTTCTGCAGGGTCCCAAAGAAGCTTCTGGCACTCCCTGTCCTGACTCACTCCACACCCCGCTCCACCCTTTGGTACCCTGGTCCTGCCTACCTGCATGGTGCTGATGCACAGGCTCCGGTGGATGACAAACTGGGAGAGGCCGGCAGATCTTTTGTAGCTGTTCCGCCCGTGGACCATGAGGAGTCGGCCCAAGTGCTTGAACTGAGTCACAGAGAAGTCTGCAGCCAGCGATGCCTGCTTCCCTTCCTGTCAACAAACAATGTGGTGGTGGAAAATAAGAGAAATTTACAAAAAGGTTAGCAAAGGTCTTCTTTAACCAGAAAAACACTTTTTACGAGTGTATATAAAGAATACTAGGTCCAAAAGTTTAGAGGAAAAGTTTAAACTAAGTGATCAACTGAAAATTGGAAAGGCCAAACTGCCACTGAGTAAATACTGTATAGTTCCCCATTTCTGCCAATAATGACCAACTATTGAGTTTATGTGGAGCTCTTGTCCTTATTTGCTGAATGGGTCAGAAAGAGCAATCTGTCAATGAGGTAGGAACTCTGCATGGTTGACCCGTCAGCACTACAGTTCAAGCAGTCCCAATCAGAACAGAAAGACAATACCACTCTGTCACATTKATTTCCTCTACACCCATGACATGCAGTCAAAAAGGAATCATCTGTGCATGATATGACATAAACAAGTGACAAATGTATGTTAAAAAGACACTCTGGCCAGATGGAAGCCAACTCTCAGGAAACACACAACACATACCGATGGAGAGTGTGTGTGTTTGTGTGAAAGCAGAGTGTCAAGGCGACAGGGACAGAGAGATTCTTACTTTGCCCTCCACTCCCACGCCACAGTCGGCTTCCTGGATCATGCTGACATCGTTTCCTCCGTCCCCTAAGAGAAAACAAACAGATATCAGTGGAAGTGTCAGGAGAAATACGTCTGTTAATGTGACTCACAAGAGAGAGGGCTGTGTGTGTGTGTGTGTGTGTGTGTGCAACTCCCTTGATCTGACCTCTGCAAACTGTTTATCAAGACCACATCATGAAAACAATACCATTCAACATCTTTAACATACAGATCAGCAACCCTGCAGTGAATTGCCAATGGAGAGTTTCAGTGAGCTGAATTGTTAACACTGTAATGTCCCAATAGAGAAAAGCTTGGGGGCTGACACTGGGAAGACTCACCTACAGCGCAGGTGAGTTTGCCTGTGCGCTCCTGCAGCAGCCGGACTATCTGGGCCTTCTGGGTCGGAGCGCAGCGGCAACACACCACGGCAGGACACTGACATGCCAGCTCCATAAACTCGTACTCATAGAACTTCAGACACACCTGCAGGAGAAGCAGAGTATGACAGACGAGGCTTGAACAACAAGCCAGGGGCCAACGACCGACTGTGGTTTACGTCTGTATTTTTATCAATGATGTAGACTCCTTCCTCAACGTCTGTTACATTTATCTAGAAAGTTGTCAATTGAGACCCAAAACAATGCAGCAGTGTGATAGGATAAAACTCAAAACAAGCCGAGGGTTCTCAAGTGTCTCAGTTAGACTTTTTCCCATGTTAGACTGACTCTTACCAATACCACAGCCACCACTAAAGGCCTCTTCAGTAACAGTGCTTTGGTTCGTCTTACACAGATAAGGTAAAGTGTTCAGAGGGAGGACGGTGCTCAGCTTACCTCCAGTGAGTCCCCTGATATGACCAGGGCACAGTCGTGTTTCCTCCGGAAAGCGTTGAGCTCCAGGTGGGCCTCTCCTCGCGTCGTCACCTAGGACCACAGACAGTACAGGGCTAACCATCACGGTCACAGACATACAGATAGCTATCTAACCCACAGGAGTAGCTGCTCTCCTTACTGTAACTGTCATCCACACTCTAGATTAGCATCAGGGTGAACTGATCAACTGTCAACGGAGCATGCAAACCATAACCAGAACATGTGATTTGAAATGCCAAAGTAAGTTATAAAACCATAAGGAGGACCAGCTCAACCATGGATAATGTTGTGGGTTTCTATAGACTACTATTTATTACCAAATATGGAGGTTGATTGTAAACATCCCATAGTTTCTGCAACTCTATCAAACTCATATGTGGACTCAATTTAAAAAAATGTGGAACTGGAAATGACCGCAAGACATCAATCTGTCAACCAATGTTCTGCACTGGTATGGCTATATTCCTCTCCTATTGCCTGTTCATACATCAAGTCGTCAACCCAGGTGCCATTTGTGTCGAACCAGGAAGCCAATAGCAGATGCCCTGGCTATTGGTCCAATCTAAAGTCACAGCCCCTGCCCTGCTCCGCTGGGAGAAGCAAGGGGACTGTTTTCATGCTGTGCCAGCCATTGTTATCCTCTTCCAGTAACAACTGTTGTACACAACTCCTAACATTCCTATGGCAAACAAGCTCTCCCTTTCTGCAACTGGAGATCGGCCAAAAGGGAACTCAAAGGACTATCAAAGCAGTAGTGCAGTTTGAGAGCTAAGCCTGCAAAAAAAATTAGGAAGTTAGGTTCTCTGTCACTGTGTTCCCCAAGGGAGTGGTTCAGCTGGTCCTTACCAGCCTGTTTCCAGACCTGGGTTCAAAAACTATTTGAAATCTTTCAAATACTTTGAGCGTTTTCTTTAGCCTACCTGGAGCGTCGGGTTGGCGGGGTTTGTACTTTTGGGACGTATCTATTGTTTATATTGCAACAGGGAAGATCACTCAACCACATCTAAAGTATTTGAAACCAGATTTTGAGAGCTCAGGTCTGTTTTACACAGGCTTGGATGCTAATTCCTGTGTGAGGTATTTATTGTTGGGCTTGCCAGCTATCTAGCGGATCTTGGCTGGGCTGGGGGACTACATAACCACCGCTATGGGCCTTCACCACACAGAGGATGGATGTCCCAATAAGGTCAGGGCAGACAGGAAACTGTGGATGCTCCTGTGAACTAGGAATGACTCCTTATGCTAAAGCTATTTATTCTAATCCACAATAAATATGATATTGAAATAGCAGTGGTAAAACAGAAAAATGTCCTCTACTGCTTCTCCACTCACCGATCTAAAGATGTGGATGTCCTGGTTGCGGGTCACCAGATGGGCATTCTTAGCCGTGCACGTGGCTGTTTCCAGCTTATCTCCAGTTAACATCCACACCTACACATGTAATAACAGTTTTAAATGACATTTCTGTGTGATTAACATTTTTTACTTTTCTTATCCACATTCAAACAATGACATAACAACAGTTACAGAGGGCACAAAGCCCAGGGAAAAATAAAGTGTATTGAAGTGAACTGCTAAGTGTTGTTGCTATGCGGCAGTCTCCATCTGCCCCGGTGACCTCCCCTGACCTTGATGCCTGCATTGCGTAGGATCTCCAGGGTGGGCCGTACATCAGCCTGAAGCTGGTCTTCTACCCCCGTCAGACACAGCAGCTCCATCTCCATCTCCAGGCTCTCGATCACCGTGGCAACCTTCAGAGACCGATCATGCACACTCAGCTTGGCCTGGATGTATCGGGCCTGTGGGTGGAGAAAGTAGRAGGGGAGAAAATATGAAGAAAAGATTTCAATTGGATGCCTACAATATCGGAATATAGCATGTTGGAGTTGAACTAGATTGATTTATCAACTGTCAGACATACAAATTCGTCAAATGTAACACGTTCTGGATGGTCAGAGGAATAACAACATCGATCAGCAAGTAAACACCCAGTAGTTTCCAGCTCAGAGGGCAATTTTCAGTGTGAGATAAAGCAAAAACTATCTGAGTGACTCACTCAGGAACACAAACTCTATGAGTGAGTCACTAAGCTAGTGAGTCACCACCGCCCACCAGCCAGCTCACAAAATTATACACTCCAGCAATGGGGCTGGGGCTGCAGGGGAGACACTGCCTGCCTCGCTTGCCCTGAGAATGGGTGTGTGTGTGATCTGAGCATCAAACAACAGGCTTTGACATTTAAAGAACAACGGTGAAAGTATCTGTGGAAACTATTTAGTTTTTGTATTTGTTGTTGTTGGCAGGTACTAGGTTGATATACAGGACATACCAAAACCTGTACAGTGCGTGCTATGTTGAGGAATATAAGCAGATTAGTTATACATTGAGTGTACAAAACATTAGGAACAACTTCATAATATAGAGTTGCACCCCCTTTTGCCCTCAGAACCGCCTGAATGTGTTGGGGCATGGACTCTTCAAGGTGTTGAAGCGTTTCACAGGGATGCTGGCCCATGTTGACTCCAATGCTTCCCACAGTTGTGTCAAGCTGGCTGGATGTCCTTTGGGTGGTGGACCATTCTTGACACACACGGGAAACTGTTGAGCATGAAAAACCCAACAGCGTTGCAGTTCTTGACACACTCAAACCAGTGCGCCTGGCATCTACTGCCATACCCCGTTCGAAGGCACTTAAATATTTTGTCTTGCCCCTTCACCCTCTGAATGGCACATATACACAAGGCATGTCTTAACTGTCTCAAGGCTTATAAATCCTCCCCTTCATCTACACTGACTGAAGTGGATTTAACAAGTGACATCAATAAGGGATCATAGTTTCATCTGGATTCACCTGGCCAGTCTAATGTTTCGTATATTGTCATCCTACAAAAAAATTATTTTACTGAAATCTCCTTGGGATTGTGAGGAGTGGTAACCAACACAATGATTAACTGGGGCACAACAACACAAGAAGAGGGAGGTGCATCAACTAGTAAAAGTGAACAATTAATGTTGTTATAACTGCTATAACACACTCGGTATCATCTTTCATTCTCAGACATCAAAATGAATTCACATTCTCTTTACGACACAGTCATAATAAAACCAACACCATGTAGGAATGAACCTACTGAGTCTTTATGACCTGCTATGTGGATGTGCTCGCAGAAGCCAACTCAAACCAAGATGGATACCCTGGGCTTCAGTCTCACTAATGAATTTGCCAAATGGATATGAAACACTGAAATGTCAAGGTCACCGACGGCGGGCTTGGTTACTCAGCACAGTCAATTCATTCTCCATTAAACAACATCCTCCTCCTGTTGGCTTTGGTTATGGCACAGTCCCGACCGCTAAGTCCCGTACCCTATGGATCAACGTGATGACAGAAACATTTAAGCTCGTTCAAAGACAGAGCGGGAACACTACTAACCTCAAAGTCTTGGTACTGTTCCTCTGTTAGAGACTTCTTGGAAACGACCAAGACCCTCAGACCTTCCCTGGCCATATTTCCACACTGGAAGAAAGAGCAAAAGTAACACTAAAATATTAATATCAGAACAGAATGTTCAAACATACACAACGACTCTGACCCCCCCCCCCCCAAAAAAGGTTAAATTGACATCAACCTCTAAAGATGACCTCAACATGATATATTCAAATCAGGGTGGTCTTTTATTCAAACTAAAATGACTTGTTCTAGACTTGAGGAAGGAAAATCTACCTCTTCTTCCAGCCAGTCGTTATACTGGACAATGCCAGCCATCACCACATCTGCACCCTTCATGTAGAAGCTAATCTCTCCTGTAGACTCATCCTGTAAAACAGACCACTGTCACTACCTAAACTCCATGCTTGACAAACAAAATAGAAGAAAAACATTCACATCAATCAATAAGGTACATTCCGGGGTTTCCCCCTGACTCTCAGCACTTGTGTAGGGAGGCACATAAAAATATGAGTTTATTATTGTCAGTTGGTTGCGTAGAAAGGGAAACTTAAGTTTGGTCTCAAACATGCTTCAAAATATTTTCTTGAGGAACCCAAGTTCAACCCCAGGCATCCTGAAGTAGAGTTATACCAGGTCTATCCAAGCCAACAACAATAGTTAGTCATGCAGACAGCACAGAGACTTAGTCATAGGGTTCATAGCCGGGTAAAGTCTTTTTCAGATCAGTCTTCGTCTTGATGGATCACTGGACCAATGCCCAGGTTCAAAAGCCAGAAAACGTATCATTTCAAAAGAGCAGTTGGCCCCACTGGTGTCAGCTATAGAATGTATCTTTCAAAAGAGCAGTTACATCCAAACACTAACAGTTGGCGGGCAATCAAGCAAAATACAAATCATCTTCCACAATACATTAGTTCAGCTACGGAAGGCAAACACCGCTGGCAATTGTAAATGGATGACTGGAATTTGCATTTTCAAACCAGATTCATATCCCAGTCAGCAGCACTTACTCGAACTATGATTCCCATCCGCTTGCTCTCATAGGTGAAGGGGAATATCTGCAGGATGGTGAAGTTCAGGATCTGTCCACTAGGAGTCCTCAGCTGCATGGAGTTGTGGTCCCGTCCGACCAGGGTCAGTCCAACACTCTCAGTCCACTGCACCAGCGACACCTAGCAAGGCAAGGCAGAGGAGACAGTTTGGTGATTGGTGGTTATCAAAATAGATCCGTTTGGTGAGGTAAATGGAGAATGGACCATTTTAACATGATGTACCTTTTCACAGGAAATAGCAATAAGCAGGAAATATCAAACTGAACAAAGAGCACAGTTCTACTTCAGCGCAAATCAATAATAAAAGCATTTCTGCACTCAAAGAAAATTGATTGACAAATTGATTGAACAAACTAGGAAGATAATCCTTTTAAAAGACGCATGCTGCATGTTCTTTCTGGTTTCTTTTGAAGGGCACATGAGGATAAAGCCAGATTTTTTATTTTTATTTGACTAGTCAGTTAAGAACAAATTCTTATTTACAATGACGGCCTACCAAAAGGAAAAAGGCCTCCTGCGGGGACAGGGGCCTGGGATAAAACATTAAAAAAACAATATAAATATAGGACAAAACACACATCACAACAGGAGAGACACAACACTACATAAAGAGAGACCTATAAGACAACAACATAACAAGGCAGCAACACATGACAACACAGCATGGTAGCAACACAACATGACAACAACATGGTAGCAGCACAAAAACATGGTACAAATGACATTTGGAATCATTGAAGTAATAATTTCCGGGGGGTTAGAAGTTATTAATGTCCCAAAACTTCCAGATATTAGCACAAGATCAAAAACACAATTCATCCCTCATGCCTACACTAACCGCTCTCTAATATACACTGAGTGTACAAAACATTAAGAACACCTGCTCCTTCTAATGACATAGACTGACCAGGTAAATCCAGGTGAAAGCTATGCTCCCTTATTGATGTCACTTATTAAATCCACTTCCAATCAGTGTAGATGAAGGGGAGAATTTTTAAGCCTTGAGACAATTGAGACATGGATTGTGTATGTGTACCATTCAAAGGGTGAATGGGTAAGACAAAATATTTAAGTGCCTTTGAACAGGGTATGGTAGTAGGTGCCATGCACACCGGTTTCTGTCAAGAACTGCAATGCTGCTGGATTTTTCACGCTCAACAGTTTCCTGTGTGTATCAAGAATGGTCTACCACCCAGAAGACACCTAGCCAAGCATCGGAGTCGCTGTGGAACGCTTTCAGCACCTTGTAGAGCTGAAGGCAAAATGGGGGGGGGGGGTCAACTCAATATTAGGAAGGCATCGGTTGGACCCTAAACACCCAAAGTCCAGTCCCAAACCATGACTCCTCTCCCCCAGCTAACAAATAATACTTATTCCATGCTAATATTTGGTCTGAGGCTATGCTTGGCTAAGGTTAGCCCTGAGCTGAACTCCATGAAGCTCAACACAGCTCTGACTATTTCGTGCGTTGGTCATACAAGTTGGGGAGAATGAAGAACTTGACTTAGTCATGGTAACATTAGTAAGGCTACATTCACTGTGAAGGCATGCAGTGAATCGGCCTCCACCACAACAGCACCACTTGTTAATGGGAATGTCTAGAGTTTAATTGAGCTGAGTCTGCTACTGGCAAATGGTTGGAGTCAAAACCACAGCTTGGCATAAGCGAAAGTTCTTAATGGTCCTGCTTGGAAGTGGAACCGTCAAGAAATACTTGATATACTCTTCCGGCTTTTTGTTATAGGAACACACTTCTCTTGAGTAGATATGCTGCTCAATATTTTAGACATAATATATATAAGATATACTAAATAAGCAGATGTAAAAGCATAAGCTGTGGAAAAATTCCTCCACACTACAACTAGGACTCTTCATTTAGATTGTATTAACAACAAAAACGAGTTATGTCTGCCAAACAGGTATCACATCCAACAGAACAAAACAAGTTAGATAAATGGCTCGTGAATGGATTCCTACCAAAAACCACACATCCAACTGTCACTGGCATTGTGACCACGACAACCAGCAGCCAAAACTATATCTCTCTATGGACTTCCTGAGAAGCCATTGGAAAGCAAACTGAATTTGAGCCCAGATCATATCAAGCGGATAAAATATACCTATAGTAACAACAGCAAAAAACATTCAATCAAGAAAGGAAATATCTACACATTGACTGATATTGTAATCTGTGAGAAATGTTACCCCACAATACATTTTCTGGAAAACAATGCTCGTATTGCATGAAGTTCAGCATACACTAGGCCACAACTCACCACAAAGAAACTTCTGTGGGCCATATCAAAGTATCTACTATGAAGGTAGGAGACTCAAAGGGTGGATWGGCTAAGCCCAATGGACTGGGGAGCACATTAAGGAAATCCGTATTTACACCGCAGGAAATGGATCAAGCTAAATTCCCCCTCAGCATTCTTCCTGGAGTTCAAACGATTCACAGTGATCCAGGTCACAGCTAGGTACATGTGGAATGTAATTTGTCTCCTCAAGGTTTCCTTCAAGGGCAGCAGGTAGTCCACTGCAGGGACTGATAAGGGTTCAAACTGCAAAACCATTTGAAGTGACTCTCTCCATATTTTAATCTGGATTCCATTCTTCTACGGTCACCCTACCTACTGTAACTGGCGTAGTGACAATTCCTTTTAACCTTTGAGGCTGTTGAGTAGGCAACTCACATTTATCACAGACTATTTTGGTATATGTTGGTCTATCGTTAACGAAGGAGTATATTATAACTGCGCAGAGGCAAATACTAACATCCTCCGGTTGCTGTGTTTATGGACAGCGATGTCTAGTATTGAGGGTGAGCCATTGTGTACCTCGTCTGGGCTGGCGGCCTGGTAAACCCTACAGGTGTCCTCATAGTGCTGCTCTGCCTCGGCCTGGTCCGTCACGCCGTTGGCCTCGTACACGGGCGTCACACAGTGCACCAGGGCGATGGCCTTCACCGCCTCATGCACACGGCTGCTGATGGTCTTACGAACCTTAGTGGCCGCCGGAGCTCTGGATGCTGGGACGTCGTGAGAGGGCTGTGGGGAGGAAGGTGTACAAAAGAAAAGTTAGCCCACTGAGTTGGATTATAAGCATCGGTCTACCTGCAAGGTTTTCAATGATTGGTAGAGCGGGTTTTTAAACCTAACTTTTTTCTCAGCTATTCATTGATTGACAAACAGTCAGTGGTGGAAAAAGTACCCAATTGAGTTAAAGGTACCTTAAAAGAAAATGACTCAAGTAAAAGTGAAAGTCACCCAGTAAAATACAACTTGAGTAAAAGTCTCAAAGTATTTGGTTTTAAATATACTTAAGTATCAAAAGTAAAAAATCATTTCACATTCCTTATTTTAAGGAAACCAGATGGCAAGATTTATGTTTTAATTTTATTTACGGACAGCTAGCGGCATACTCCAACACAGACATAACTAACAAACAAAGCATTTTGTGTTTAGTAAATGCGCCAGATCAGCGGCAGTAGAGATCAAATCAAATTGTATTTGTCACATCCACCGAATACAACAGTTATAGATAAACCTTACAGTGAAATGCTTACTTACAAGCCCTTAACCAACAATGTAGTTTTAAGAAAATAGAATTAAGAAAATATTTACGAAGTAAAAAATAAAAWAAAAAACACAATACAATACCAAAAATGAGGCTATATAAAGGGGGTACCGGTACCGAGTCAGTGTGTGGGGTTAAAGGTTAGTCGAGGTAATTTGTACATGTAGGTAGGGGTAAAGTGACTATGCATAGATAATAAACAGTGAGTATCAGCAGTGTAAAAACAAAAAGGGAGGGGGGGGTCAATGCAAATAGTCCGGATGTCCAACTTTCTTGGTGTGTTTGGAACATGATAGTTTGTTGGTGATGTGGACACCAAGAAACTTTAAACTCTCTACCCGCTCCACTACAGCCTCGTCGATGTGAATGGTGGCGTGTTTGGCCCTTCTTTTCCTGTAATCCACGATTATCTCCTTTGTCTTGCTCACGTTGAGCACGATGACCAGGGATTTTCTCTTGATAAGTGTGTGAATTGGACCATTTTTCTATCCTGCTAAGCATAAGAAATGTAACGAGTACTTTTGGGTGTCAGGGAAAATGTTTGGAGTAAAAAGTACATTATTTTCTTTAGGAATGTAGTGGAATGAAGTACAAGTTGTCAAAAATATAAATAATAAAGTACAGAAACCCCAAAAAACTACTTAAGCAGAACTTTAACGTATGTTTACTTAAGTACTTTACACCACTGCATACAGTCATCAGATAAATACATTATTTGTGGGAAAAACATGGATCTACTTGTACCTGTGAGCTGCCGTATCACTATGGTAACCTAGTCAAAGTACATGAAATATGTGTTTTGTTTGTAGTGCTAAAAAAATAACACTTCTCTGAACTGACTCAGTTCTAAAATGACTACCACACAAAGCCATTTGACTATTTAAACTTTATTTAACTAGGCAAGTCAGTTAAGAACATATTCTTATTTACAATGACGGCCTACCCCCCGGCCAAACCCTCCCCTAACCCGGGACGATGCTGGCCCAATTGTGCACCGCCCTATGGGACTCCCGATCACGGTCAAATGTATTTATCCAGCCTGGGAACGAACCAGGGTCTGTAGTGACGCCTCTAAAAGAGCAATGCAGTGCCTTAGACCGCTGCGCCACTCGGGAGGCTTAACCCTTCCTTACCATCCACAAAGAGACCCACGGCAAGTAAACACAACCAGATGTGTGAAGAAAGAAGAAAAATGAACAATCAGCTTTACTATCTTGCTGCGGTTATTTTTAGGCCAGGCGTTGTGTTTCCACAGGGGTCAATGATGGCGCCATTAAACTAGGGCCGGCCAGTGTTAGTGGGCTCTGGGGCTAGTGGCTAATCCGGTTTCCTGCTCCACTAACCTCTGGTGTCAAAGGGACAAAACGTGTCATTATGGGTCGGGAAGCATTAAGCCAAACAATAATCACACAGCTGATATTTTGCTAAAACAATATGCCCCAAAGACAAGGTTTTTGTTACTTGTTTTAACACAGAATTTCAAACATTGACTGTCTCACCGATTAGTGATACATTTGTTGAACACAGCCCATATGGACTGATGCAGAGCCATAGATCTACATAGAGAGTTTGGCCATTGCCGTTTCTGTCAATGATGTTCTATGTGCGCCACAGCTATCTCTATAGGGCTGACCCCAATTATTCGACAGGTTGATTGTTTGGTCGATAGGCTGTTGGTCGACCAAGATTATTTTAGTCGAGCAGCAGCAAATATAAATGTATATACAGTACCAGTCAAATGTTTGGACACACCTACTCATTCAAGTTTTATTTTTWATCTTTTACTATTTTCTACATTGTAGAATAATAGTGAAGACATCAAAACGGTGAAATAACACATATGGAATCATGTAGTAACAAAAAAAGAGCTAAACAAATCAAAATATATTTTATATTTGAGATTCTTCAAAATAGCCACCCTTTGCCTTGATGACAGCTTTGCACACTCTTCGCATTCTCTCAACCAGCTTCACCTGGAATGCTTTTCCAACAGTCTTGAAGGAGTTCCCACATGTGCTGAGCACTTGTTGGCTGCTTTTTCTTCAATCTGCGGTCCAACCCATCCCAAACCATCTCAATTGGGTTGAGGTCGAGTGATTGTAGAGGCCAGCTCATCTGATGTAGAGGCCAGCTCATCTGATGCAGCTGGCCTGTGTTCTTTTCCCCCATCTTAATATTACATTTTTATTGGCCAGTCTGAGATAAGTATTTTTCTTTGCAACTCTGCCTAGAAGGCCAGCATCCCGGAGTAGCCTCTTCACTGTTGACGTTGAGACTGGTGTTTTGCGGGTATTATTTAATGAAGCTGCCAGTGAGGACTTGTGAGGCGTCTGTTTCTCAAAGTAGACACTCTAATATACTTGTTCTCTTGCTCAGTTGTGCACCGGGGCCTCCCACTCCTCTTTCTATTCTGGTTAGAGCCAGTTTGCACTGTTCTGTGAAGAGACTAGTACACAGCTTTGTACAAGATCTTCAGTTTCTTGGCAATTTCTCGCATGGAATAGCCTTCATTTCTCAGAACAAGAATAAACTGACGAGTTTCAGAAGAAAGTTCTTTGTTTCTGGCCATTTTGAGCCTGTAATCGAACCCACAAATGCTGATGCTCCAGATACTCAATTAGTCTAAAGAAGGACAGTTTTATTGCTTCTTTAATCAGCACAACAGATTTCAGCTGTGCTAACATAATTGAAAAAGGGTTTTCTAATGATCAACTAGTGTTTTAAAATGATAAACCTGGATTAGCTAACACAACGTGCCATTGGAACACAGGAGTGATGGTTGCTGATAATGGGCCTCTGTACACCTATGTAGATATTCCATTTAAAAAAAGAAAATCTGCCGTTTCCAGCTACAATAGTCATTTACAACATGAACAATGTCTACACTGTATTTCTGATCAATTTGATGTTATTTTAATGGACAATAAATCTGCTTTTCTTTCAAAAACAAGAACATGTCCCCAAACTTTTGAACGGTAGTGTATATATTTGCGCCCATCTCAATTAACTAATCCATTGCGTAGGCCTAGACTAAAAGCCAATACTTGATCTGAAAATGTGGCCGGAGGCTCCATATGGATGATGTGACGCAATTCCGGAGCCTCCGGAGGCATGCAGAGGCCATATCAAGCTCCGTACCAAATCGCAATGCGTCTCCAAAATGTTGTAACAATGCGGAGGGCTCTGTATAGCTCCGCATTGACATGATTGGTTGATGGTAGGTGGGGGCGGTACATCCTGTATAAACACAAACTCACTTCCTTGACAACTTCCTTCACAACAGCTCTGCACTGCTCCGCAAAGCACAACAAGTATGAATGCCCTGACTTCTGCCACCACTAATGATCTGTGGAGCTTCTCAAAGTAGTGTTTTTTTTCACCTCAAAACAGCAAGCAAATTAAGTCTGTTTTTATATCCATTGAGAATGACATTAGTTACTCAATGTAGGCTATTTGAAAAATCTTACCAGCTGTCTGCCTTTCGATAACCACTCAGCATGAAAGGGAAAAATGTCATGCTCGGATCTAGTGGAAACATCCTGAAATAGGGCTACCTTATTGCTTCCTATCAGTGCTTGACTTGGACTGAAATAGGTTAACATTCTTTAAAAGAAACAGGTGCCGGTACTCAGCTCCTGCTCAAGTCAAGCACTGCTTCTTATCCCTTGCGCAAATAGCCTACAGCTGTGTCCCTTGCTCACTGGCCCAGAATACTTTATACAATGTCGCTAGGGCAATATTTGGGCTGGACCCAAGTTAATAGTTGATACTGTGTTTCAAGTTTGTTGCAGACAGGCCATGCATAGCCATTGTGATTTATAGTTGTTTTATTTATTTAATTTATCAGGATATTTTCTGCAATGTTTTTATTTGTTGGCTTTATTTAGGCTATTTTTACATAGTTGGCAATGGCAATAGAAGTTACTTTTTTAGCTTTGTATCATTTTCATTTGAATAGAATTTTGATTAACGACATGACAATGATTTTCAGATATGAAGACGTTATTAGAACTTAATTGAAACAGTTCCACAAAAATGTGCATATGAAAACCATAACTGGAAAGCAGATCTGTAGAAACGCTAAGATAAATTGGCATTATACATGAGAAAGGTTGTCGACTCCTCGTGTAGCCTATTACTGGCAACTTCAGTAGAGTAATGGCAGAATCTGTGAAAGCCAGTAGGAAGAGGATGGTCGGTCAAGTTTTTTTCTTCCTCTAGATCTCTGGCTCCCTCTTGAGTCATTTGTGTGTTATTTCATAAAACAGTGAGCTTAAAGCATCAGACAAGCTCAATGCATATACTTGATTTTATTAAAACATAGGCTGTCTATATATTGAAAAATCCACGTTAAAAAAAATCCACAAATCGAAAGAACAGATGACTTTCGGTCGCCCAATTTTTTGTTGTTGTCAGGGATAGCCCTACTCTATATGGTTGGTGATGATGGTTATTGTTTTACCTGTGTGTAGGCACTGAACACGTGGCTCTGCACCTCGTCCATGGAGTCCATTCCATAGGCCACCGTTCCAAGATGGAGGCGACGGAATACCATCTCATTCTGGGTGAGAGTTCCTGCATCAAACACACAAGCACAATGTATACTATTTGTAACATTTCTACTGAAAATGGGGTTACACTCGTTGGTGTCAGAAGTGCTGGAAGCCACATGGTAATGTTGGTGTTACAATTATGATCATCATTTAAAGAGTGATTTTTAAACAGTCCACACTATGATCAAGTAGCTGTTCCTGAAACCATTTCCATGATTTCAGTGTCCTGGTTGTCCTCACGCTCACTTTAAAAGCCCCTCTCTCTGTATGTAGTATTTCAGGATGACCTGAGAGCCCCCTACAGCACATACATTAGACTGACCTTTGACCCTTATCACTATGTGGGAAAATCCAGTATAATTTTATTGGCCGTCAGGGTCGTAAATTTAAGAGGGGGTACAGGCCAGTTCCTGAGGGTGTGTGTGTGCAGAGACAGCAGACTTCAGTCCCGTTTTGATTTAAAGCTCCAATAAGTAGCATGTCTCTGAGAGTCGCACACAGCCCAAAGCCCTAGGGATGGGTCAGCCCTAGCAATGTCATACTGGACACAGCCTTAGCACATCTTCAACACTATCATCTCACATCCAACATGTCAGTCCGTTGTGTCGATTTCCTCTCCTGACCACTAAAGCAAGATACATGCATTCTTATTATGTAGCCACTCTACTCTTCCTGTGCACTACAACATTAAGCTGTTTTATGCCAACATTAAATACTACATGTTTTATACCAGTTACGTCCGATGCGATATTGAGCAGTTACATGCACACAACAATGATTATTGTGGATAGTCAGATTAATATGATAGTTTGTTTAAAATATTTACGTGCTTTGCAATGACTTCCCTAATAAGCCCGTTTTCATGGACACATCTGAAATCAGGCAACTGATGGGCCTTTTGTTAAATGCTAAAAATCGGCAATCAAAATACATGTTCTACCACAGTGACCATGTTATTTTTGCGAAGACCAGGGTTGGGTAAGTTTAGATTCTAAATGTAATTCCTTACAGTTACTAGTTGCTCGTCCAAAATTATTATCAGTAACATAACATTTGCATTTCCCAAACTCAGTAATGTAATCTGATTACTTTCAGTTACTTTTGGGTTAGTAGCTGGCACAGCCACAAAGTCATAAAATCTGATTTTAAACCTAACCTTAACCACACTGCTAACCCTAATGCCTAATATTAAATTAAGACATTTTTGTTTTCATACATTTTTACAATATAGCGCATTTTGACTTTGAAGCTGGCCCATCTAGCGGAAATCACTCAGTTCTGCCTCAAGGACCAATAAACATCAACCTTGCTTTGAGTTGAAAAATAAATGCTGGTCTTGGAATGGCATGCTTTGAACACTACCGAAAAGTACTATTTGCATGTGATTTTTTCTTTTCTTCATATGCTGCATTTGTTATAGGCCTATTGTCAAAGTTTTTGTTGGTGGCACTTTGATATCTGGATAATTTGCAGCTGTTTAAGTCTATCAAAAGTGGATGTGTCCGTTAGGCCTGTGGGAAAAAATTATTATCAGAGTTTCTATTGGATAAATTCTATTCACTACACCGATTCTGTTGCACAACGTTTCTTAAACGGAAGCAAATGGAACAAAACAGGGAGGGACCTACCAGAATTTGTCAAATAGAAACTCTTGCTTTGCTGTTTGCTTCCGTTTGGTTCTTAAACGGTAAACGGTTTCCGTAATGAATACACCTCTGGTCTCAAAAACAATGATTGATAGGCAGCTTAAACTTCTTCAATTCAACCATTATTGGATTAAAATACACATATACATTTGTGAACAGCCATCCACAACAACCACAATCCATAAGGCACAAATAGCTAAATGAGAGAGCAGCAGTGTGATTCACATCAATGCGCTATGTAGCCTATAATAGGCCTAAGAGATATCCGTGTTGCCCGTAGGCTACACCACTGCTGTCGTCCTTACCTCCAAGCGTTTAATTAAGTGTGACAACCCTCCCACTCTGTCTGCCGAATTCTTTCTCTTTGCTCTTGTTTTCCTTAATAGGATGTCGGTGGGAGGAGCCGGGAGGGTCGTCAGCAAAATGGGACACACCTGCGGTCATCTCCGCGTCGCCTTCCTCGTTGTTATGGGCTACGAGCTGGTTCATAACACAAGTTAGATAATCTTTGGATGCCAACAGCAGGCGCACCATTGGAAGACATAGGTTGGACTGTAGCCTGCAAAAGCCTATTCCTGTTCTTTTCCCACTATCCATCAAACACATTTGGTGTGCCTGCATAGTGTTCTCTGACTTGTGGTCAGACTCGCTCAGGCACAACAAACTTAAAATTGGGCCTTTTTTTAATGTTTATTTGAACATAATTGAGAAAACAGAAAGGTTTCCCCCAAAAAATTGTGCAAACATCCTTTCTGAATGTCAAAAAATCTAGTTTTTCAAAAGTATTTGTAATCTGATTACAATATTTTTTGCATGTAACGTAACGGATTAGAGTTACAGGTTTATGTAATTACTTACCGTTACTCCCCAACCCTGGCAAAGACGATTTGATTCTGAGTTTGAACATATAAAGTTTGTATGTGAAAACTATTTCTAAGATGCATACTTTCGGTTTTTCCAAACTCACTTCACTCACGCATAAGTGGCAGGCTTGCGCTATCAGCGCTGGCACATGCGTAGATCAAATACACCGCTGGAAAGCCGATTAAGCCATTTACATGTCCTAATCATTTGAAAGATTTCTCAGAAAACCAGTTGTTTTAACTGGAATATGCTTACTTTGATTATGATCTTATTAAGATAAGCAGGGTAAGATGTTTACATGACTAATGCCATACTCCGCCTTCTGCCATAATCAGTTTAATATCGAACTATTAGTGTGCATGTAATCGTACACATTGACTAAGCTGATGGAAGTTTATGGAAGCACTCTCACTTCAGATCAATACAGAGTCCACAGCCACATAGCCGTGATAGTCCAACGGCCCGCAATGACATATTTATGTCTATAAACCACAAAAGTAGCAGACTCACCTGTTTTGTCAGTGAGCAGGTAGGAGATGCGTCCCAGTTGTTCAGGTATAGTGCTGGCCCGGACCACAGTGCCTGGGATCTTAGAGTCTCTTCTGATCATCCAGCTGAACACCATCTTGCCCATGTCCAGGTTCACACGCAAGCTGGACAGAAGGTTCACATGTTATTTATTTAAAAACAAGACTCCCAGATACACATTTTGGATATCAATGGTTTTAGATTGTCCATCAAACATGTTTATAAGCATATGTAGAAACAAATAAGCAAGGATAGATGTTGATGTACATGAAGATCCAATTGAAAATAACACCTTTTGGTAACACTTACTTTGCTCTCAAACCTGTGTAATAACACAGTTATTACAAGTGTAACTACATTGTTACATATTACTTTTAATTGCTTTAAAAGTATCTAATTGAAATGGAGATAGAAAGTGTGTTAAAACTTCTACCTGATGGGGACGATGTTGGAGAAAAGCAGCAGGAAGCGGAAGATCTGCAGATACCAACGGCCGGCAAAGTGTTGGAGGGCCACCATGACCAGAGACACCACCACCAGAGCCCCAAACAGAATCTTGGTCAAACAGTTCACTTCCAGGTCAAATAGGCCAACCTACAAGAGATGATAAATGAGAATGACATCAGGCAGTACACGTCAAAACACTCTAAACACAATATTATGGAACAACTGTTGAAATGTTATGATTATTTGAGTATTGGTAGCGGTTTATTTTACAGTACATAAATTGACCAGGGTATTTTCTTTTTTTAAGACCTTGAAAAAAGGTAACAACACAGTAATAAACTATGAATTACCATGGAAACAGTACCGTAAAATAAAGTTCTACCAGAATATTTGCATGACTTTATGTACTAAAGGAAAGCGTCATGTGCAAGGTGTTTAACATTAATATACCTTGTGCCTTGGGTTTGAGGTGTTCATCACACTCCGGAGTTCCTTGCCTGTGTAAGTAACTACTCCTACCACAGTGCCTACAGAGACAGAACATTCAAGTAATGGACTGAAACTTTGAAAATGACAAGTCTCGAATCATAAACCATACAATATAATAAAGCATGTAGAAGACTTCCCTTGATGTGAATGCATGTTTTGAAATATATAACGACAGTAGTACATGATAGTTTGCCAATTTGCCAAATGACTACCATATGTTATATAGGTTAGACTCTGGAATCTTTATGTAGGGTTTTCTCCCTTTTAGGAAAATGTTGTCTCATAGTTAACTACCCCTGAACTGTTTCTAAGTGACCAAATGTCTGATTGCGCCGGTGTGTGTGTGTGTGTGTGTGTGTGTGTGTGTGTGTGTGTAGGAGGACAAATCATCAGCACATCAATCGTGGAGGATGTAACGCCTCATCACAGCTCTAGGGATGGAGGGACAGAGAGATGTAGGGCGGGCGGGAGGGCGGGCGGGCTGGCACTAGTTACTTCTGTGCTATTGGCTGCTTCAGTGGAGAGAGAGAGAGAGAGCACACCACTGGAGGAGTTGGTATTTACCAGAGGCGATGACAGTGCTGGCCCACAGGGTATTCTCAATACTGAGACTCTCATTGACTGGAGGGTCTCCATCCTCCTAAAGCACAGCACATAGGACACAAAACACAGAGTGAGGGGCATTACTCTACGAAAACAGAAGGCAGCCTTTCTTCCAAGTAGACTAGATATGGTGGCAATTATCTTTGTGAGTCTTTAGCAGGTCTTATTCAAGAAAAGTCAAATAGAATTGTCCAGGTAAACACTCACCCTGGTGAAAGTGCCAATAAAGTTGTGGATGTCAATGTTTGGTTCCTCCGCATACACATAGGATCTGATCTGGAGAAGGTCCTGGAGGAGCAATCACAACATGGTCACTTGATAACCGACAACAATTCTAAGGACATCCCCAAAAAACATGTGGCATTACTTTACTAAAGATGTCTGCAGTCAGTGATGTGCCAACATTGCACTCTACTATAGATATAGTGGAGCAGCCATTTGGTGTGGTGACTCACAGCAGCAGTGGGCAGTCTCTGAGTACAGGCCACTGGGAGGCGTAGTTTCCAGTCCGTCTCTCCATCCAGCTGGTCAGTACGCAAGAAGCAGGAGCCTGGGATAAGGGAGGAGAACTGATGATTTAGAATGGAGTCACAAACACCTCTAGGGGGCTCTACGGTATAAGGGTTTAGGGTCTCTGTGGTACCAATAACTTATTTCTGTATATCTAAAAAACTAAAATATGTCTTACCCTATTAATTTTGTCACTTGCTTCAACTTCTGGCGTTATTTTATTTGGTGCATCCTTTGTACCCTCTATCTTTCAACATAAACATATCTTACCGAATGACAAAGGTCATCTTATTACAAAATAGTGTTCAAATATGAATTGTGCCCAACTGCACATTAATCTGGGGATCAACAAGTGGAGAAGCATCCATGCCTGCCTGTAGCAGAGAACACTGAGCATAGTTAGGCTCTTCATTATTGAGTTAATGGCCTCCATGTGTTAGAGATAACCAACCAAACACTCTTTCCAGTAAAAGAAACATGTTTTTTTCATCCCCCTATAGAAAAGCACAACCGCAACCAAGCATGCTTCATATAGTTTGTGTTACTCCAAATCAAGATGATAAATGTGTAAGGTTATGGTGTTTTATTGCACATTTTCAATGGATCCCAACCGCTGCTAGTTATCGAGGGGGCGATGGTGTTTTTGTTGTGTACAAGACAATAAGCCTGTCGGAGACAGCATTGTTTTGCATGGGAGTAATTCATTGTGTTTCTGTCATCACTCTTCCAAATCTCATCCAATTCCACATTTGTTTATTCAGATTAGGCTCCATCTTTGTACCTTGGTTCCCCCATCTTCTCTTTGCATTTGATATGTTCTTTCTATTCTACACTTTGCATATCTTGGTGATTTTCCTTAGGATGCAACTTGTAATTTGAAAGACAAAAATGGTCAATCGAGATCTTAGGGAAAATAAATGGCCCATGTTTCTTCTACCACAACCCATCATCAACATTCAACTTAAATGGACCGAATTACAATTTTAGACATTGTTACACTTCCTGTCCTGGATCTAGAGTAATCCCTTCACCTCAACACCCTTTTTAAACATGCCATTTCCCCAACTATCTTGTTTTGGAGATTTGGATGAATGACCAGCAGATGTTTACCGTTTCTTTCAGAGGTCCTTAAGAAGATCATGTCAGCAGGAACTCGCTGGTTCTACAAAGACAGAGAAGAAAAACATGACTTCAACTTGCATCCTGTTACAACCCCCCTCCCTCTAACTGTAGACGTTCAGACTTCTGCCTTTAATGTACATTACCTGCATTCAGCTAGTCATAATAATAAGCCCTGCAGCAAATCATCCAGCCTTACTTACCCTAACTGGGAGCCTGACTGGGCTTTACACTCTGTTTGACCCAGACTTCACTGTGACTGAGTCCTGGTCAGAGTTATTGGAAGATTAATTCTCAACGCTATTTAAGTTGACAGACTTCAAAACATTGAGCTGGGCATGGACTATTTTAAGTGGTCGATGGTTTAAATAAAGATTTACTGTGGCACTTCAGATCCATGTGGCAGTACAAATTTGGAATGTTGTATATTTAGATATTTTAACAGATTTCATATCTGAAGATCGTAACAATTCAGAGTTTGATTTACTTTGAATGTCTCTCAGTCATGGATAAAATAGATCAAATGTATAGAGAGAACAACATGTGTGACCTATCCTTCAGCAGTGTTTAACTGAACCTTTCTGAAAGAAGTGGCCATTTGGTAACTGAGGACTCCCTTCTCATATTTCACATACAAAGACTCCCAGAATCTACTCTTTCTACAATAGCTAGCAAAAAAGATGACAAGAGGCAACTGGCCAAACAGATTGGAAAGTCTGTTAGAATTACTTAAGACACTTTTAACAGCAACAGCATGCTACCAGTGTTGTGACATTCAAATTAGCCTCACAAATGACAACAATACTAACCCCAATTGATTGCCTTGTTTTAACTTTCCTACATGGATATGACACATTAACTTAAAGTATTTTTAAGTGCAACTATCTGGTAAGACCATATCCTACAAGTTTAGCCTCCAATTTTTTGGTGCAGTTGAGGTGAAATCTATGAAGTGATACAAACCTTTTCCACAATTATAAGGTCTCCAACTTGAATGCCACTGCTTTTCACCTTCACAGTGCCTGAAACAAAACCACATGTCAAATTAATATTCAATAAGCATTTTTAGATTGCAGAATGTTGAGTTGAGGTGACCAAATTCATTTTGATAATCATAATCATATTGTGGTTAGACCAAACAAAGGATGAACAGATATGAGCGTATGTTGTTTTATGTACATTACATTCCTCTTAGGAGGGGAAGACTAGAGAAAAGTGACCCAAACAAGTAACAATCTAAAACGACCATGTAAACATTCACATAGCTCAAACAGGATTTATGGTAGTGAGACATCCTGGTATCATTAACGTCATTCAAAGACACAGTTAAAACCCTGCTCTTCATACTTCTCTTCCCATGGCCCTATATACAGAAACACTTTTACATTTGACTGTTTATGTCCAACTGTCTCCTCCCGGTTGCCTAGCAAATGTGGACAACTGTTGTTATAGATTTCCTCTCACTAAATTTGGGGAAAGTAATTTTCCATGTAGGCCTAAACCTGAAAGAATGTTGGAAGGGCGGGGGGAGTTGAGCCTTTTCTTCCATTCCATTTGGAATGAACAGGCCAAAATTGTTAGAGGAGGTCACTGACCCATGGCCTTTGCTGTGACCTCAGGCTTTTGCATATGTAAGACATTAAAGAACATTAATATTGCTATGCATTTAGGTTTATCGGACTCTAAAAACTGATCTGTTTCACAAAGATAATTAAAATGTAGTCTAGCTTGCTTTTTACAAACATCTGATGGAGGGGAGCTTATCAATAAACAAAAAACTTCCTAATACATTTCAGTAATAATCAGTCTGAAATCAAAATCCTTCAAGGAAATAAACATAAATTAAGAATGGTCTACTTTAAACGAAGTATACAGGATTAGACAAAAATCCTGGGTAAACAACTGTTTGTTTTTGCCTTTGACAAAGTACTTGCTCAGTTAGAGCAGAACAACAATCTACAGGGATCTCATGCAATTGGCTCTCATACCCCAGTCCCCATGCAGCAAGTCACTGGGGGCACTATCATGGAAGCAACCATTCATTTTGTTTATGAGTAAAACAAGCTGCCAGATCAAAGGGGAAAAGTGATGGAAACCACAAGAGGTCTCTAGGATTTTATTGCTGGTAGCATTTTATTCCAAGCCCTCTTATGTGTACACTTTTACATCTCTGCTTTGAATTAGGCATCACTCCCCTCCCAGTTTAAACAGGACACGACCAACCTTCATACAGTTAACTGGAGACACCCACTATTCAAATTCAACTAGGCATTTATATTCATCTGAATGGTTGCATCAGGAAATGTGGTGGTTTTTGATTTGTATGAGTGGTTATGTTTTCTTGATGGTATTTATGTTATTGTTCAGTCGGCATATTGTGTGCAATGACTGAAAATAAATCCTTACCTCTTGTTGAGAGCTTGCTGTATATCTGTGAATTCACTTCTTTGTCTCGACAATAACATCGGATCTCCTCAACTGCTTCTCTCACGATGGTTATGATCAAAACAAATCCCTGAAAATCAAAAATAAGACAAACACAGTTAAACATTATTGTATTCTTAGCAAGTGAGTAGTGGATCACGTATACACTTAATGCTACATTACTTTAAAAAAAATGCTGCTTACCAAAGGAACCCAGTAGGTGTACAGAGCACCTAGCCTGAGCTCATTGACAAACTGAGAGCATGCCAGGAGCAGAAAGTACAAGTTGAAGAAGTACTTGAACTGATTAAACAGCACCTGAAAACACACAACAGAACAATATGATTTCACATGAACCAATCATCGATGTGTCTTTACACTATAGGGGTATAGTAATATATGCCTGTGATGTTAATCAGGGTCATGTTCAGTAGGCACAAAAACAGAAAACATCCTGAAACCCGAAGACGAAAATAAGCTTATAGATTGCAATTGTTATTTTGTTGCTTGCCATATGGTTCCACAGAAATCCACACACAAATACATTCTATATGATACACTACATGACCACAGTATGTGGACACATGCTTGTCGAACATCTCATGCCAAAATAATGGGCATTAATATGGAGTTGGTCCCCCCCTTTGCTGCTATAACAGCCTCCACTCTTCTGTGAAGGCTTTCCACTAGATGTTGGAACATTGCTGTGGGGACTTGCTTCCATTCAGCCACAAGAGCATTAGTGAGGTCGGGTACTGATGTTGGGTGATTAGGCCTGGCTCGCAGTCGGTGTTCCAATTCATCCCAATGGTGTTTGATGGGGTTGAGGTCAGGGCTCTGTGCAGGCCAGTCAAGTTCTTCCACACTGATCTCAACAAACCATTTCTGTATGGACCTCGCTTTGTGCACGGGGCATTGTCATACTGAAACAGGAAAGTGCCTTCCCCAAACTGTTGCCACAAAGTTGGAAGCACAGAATCGTCTAGAATGTCATTGTATGCTGTAGCATTAAGATTTCCCTTCACTGGAACTAAGGGGCCTAGCCAAACCATAAAAAAACCCATAAAAAACAGCCCCAGACCATTATTCCTCCTCCACCAAACTTTACATTCGGGCAGGTAGCGTTCTCCTGGCATCCGCCAAACTCTGATTGGTCCGTCAGACTGCCAGATGGTGAAGCGTGATTCAGCACTCCAGAGAACGAGTTTCCACTGATTGGGCCAATGGTGGCGAGCTTTACACCACTCCAGCCGACACTTGTCATTGCGCATGGTGATCTTAGGCTTGTGCGCGGCTGCTTGGTCATGGAAATCCATTTCATGAAGCTCCCGACAAACAGTTATTGTGCTGACGTTGCTTCCAGAGGCCGTTTGGAACTCAGTAGTGAGTGTTGCAACCAAGGACAGACGATTTTCCTGCGCTTCACGCTTCAGCACTCAGTGGTCCCATTCTGTGAGCTTGTGTGGCCCACCACTTCGTGGCTGAGCCGTTGTTGCTCCTAGATGTTTCCACTTCACAATAACAGCACTTACAGTTGACCGGGGAAGCTCTAGCAGGGCAGAAATTTGACAAAATGAACTTGTTGGAAAAGTGGCCTCCTATGTCACTGAGCTCTTCAGTACGGGCCATTCTACTACCAATGTTTGTCTATGGAGATTGCATAGCTGTGTGCTCGATTTTATGGCTGAAATAACCGAATCCACAAATTTGAAGGGGTGTCCACGTACTTTTGTATATATAGTGTATGTCTCAACAATAGTGTAAGCCTCATTCCAGTGCCACCCACAGTCAAGTATAGATTTAACAGTCACACTACACCTTGTCTGAATTTTATTACCACCAATGTGCAAGATTAGTACAAAGGGAAATCTTGTGTTCTCTCATTGCTACTGTGACAGCATACAACAACAATAATGTGTTTGAGACTTTGACCCGAAAATAATTCCTTGACATTATCTAAAGTAAATAAAAATCATCATAATTTGCAATGCAAAAAAGGACTGGTCTTTGCTTTTGTTTTTACAAACAAATCTGGACTACTTTTAATGTCTGACCTCATATCCAAAAAAGGCTATGTTTTAAGACTAGCAAATGTCTGAAAACCTAATTCATAGTAAAATTAGGCTTGAAAAATCTGAAAGGGAAACAAAAACACTCCTTAGTATTTTTGCCGTGGTTTCGCTTCACTTGTAATGACAAAACAATAAAAAAGACTAAGCAACTAGAGCAGTGGAGGCTGCTGAGGGGAGGACGGCTCATAATAATGGCTGGAACTAAGTGAATGGAAAGGCATCAAACACATAGAAACCAAGTGCTCGATACCATTACATTTATTCCGCTCCAGCCATTACCACGAGCCCGTCCTCCCCAATTAAGGTACCACCAACCTCCTGTGAACTAGAGGCACATAGGCTAAACAACACAGGCTAACAAGACTGCTCATTTGATTTGAATATTTGTTATATCTGAATCTATGGGGTCAGCCCTACTGCTCACTAAATACTTACTCCACTTTGCACTAAACTCTTTTAGGCTTGTTGTGTTGTGAATGAGGAGCAAATTACAGTTGCTTGGTTGACCCTGAGTCCCTGACACTCACCCCTGGGAGGAAGGTGAAGAAGTTGTACTTCTGGTTGTTAATGACGTTCCGGGGGTACCTCTGCTCCCTCTTCTCTGGGTGGCCCAGCCACACTGTCCGCGGCCGGAAGTCCCCCATCCCGCAGCACCTCGACCACGGGCAGCACCTGAGGAACACCAGTGCAGTACATCATTAGTGCTGGTTTCCTTGACCCAGGTTAAAGGGATACATCAGGATTTACCCAATAAAGCCCTTCATCTACTTCCCCAGAGTCAGACAAACTCGTGGATACCATTTATAGGTCTCTGCATGCAGTTAGAAAGAAGTTAACTAGCGTTAGCTCAATTGCTAACTAGCGTTAGCACAATGATTGGAAGTCTTTGGTAACTCTCAACATGCAAGTAGTTACCATAGACTTCCACTAATTGCACTAACGATAGTTAGCATCGGCTCACAAAAGTACCTCTAACTTCCTTCATACCGGATGCAGAGATATACAAATTGTTTCCATGAGTTCATCTGACTTTTGCGAAGCAGATAAAGGGCTTCATTGTCAAAATCCCGAATTATCCCTTAAAAGATACACTATGCAGAAATCGCTCCACCATTTCCTGGTTGCTCAAATTCTAATAGTCCCCTAATTTCTGTTTATGTGACAAAACAAGCAAGTATAGTGTAGTGTAGAGAATCATTGTACAATCTAAACCGCTGTGAAATATATTTTCCATAACCATATATATTTTTTCAGCTGGTGTACAAACCCGAAAGTAAAAAATGCAAAAACGAAACATATGAATGGAAAGCATAGAAATAGTGCACATAGAACACATCTACCGCTTCTTAGACTGGCTTTCAATGAGAATGACAGATCTATATAACTGACATTTCCATGTGAATTTGGTCAGGTTGCCCAAAAAGTTAAATGCACATGCACTTTTTTGGTKCCGTAATGGGGATATTGTCTTTCAACATGAACATTTAAATAGCTGGTGTGTGTCTAATGGCACCCTATTCCAGCCCCCTATATCAGCTTTAAGCCTGCTCCTGGACCTCTATTCACAAAAAGTCTCAGAACAGCGCTGATATAGGATCAGTTTTGCATTTAAAATCATAATGATTATATGGACTGGGGAGGGATCTGATCCTGAATCACCATCATACTCAGAGACGCTTTTGAACACAGACCCTGGACTAAAAAGCATGCTCAATGAAGAAATGCCATAACAGTATTTTTTTAGTCCAGAACTAGGCCTAATCTGTGTCTGGGAAACTGGCCCTTTTAGAGTTTCCCTCTCACTGAAAGGCCACTACAAAAACATGCAAATAATATCTTTCTTTTCTATGGTGGTGAGCAAGGCTTCAGTCAGTCAATAGGACCACAGAGGTGGGCCCCGACTCAGTAAATATTGGCTTCATGTGTTAGGCAGCAAGGTCTTAGTTTCATACACCTTTCTCAAACAAAGCATTCCACTTCATCTAGGCAAGCAGTCAGCACGTGACCTAATCTTATGGCTGCCATGTGTCATAATGTTCTATGATTTTTACAGATCACATATTCTACACATATCATAGGGACTGAATACCTGGATAATGAATCCTTGACTGTGGACATAGCTGCGGGAAGTAGTTTGAGTAATGATGATTTTTTTTGGCCCGCGCTACAGATGGCTATATTGGTCCACTAATAGAGGACTAGTAAAGGCCCAGTGCACAACAAATATTTTGCAAAAAAATAAAATATTAATATATTTGTTTTATTCCGGTTTTTCGGTATAAGGATGCATGAGCAGAAAATAACCCCATACCTACTGTAAAATATGGTGGTGGATCTTTGAAGATATGGGGCTATTTTGCTTCCACAGGTCCTGGGGTGGTTGTTAAAGTCAACGTCACAAGGAACTTTACCAGTATAACGACATTTTAGCCAAAAACCTGGATGCCTCTGCTAGGATGCTGAAACTTCTTCCAGCGAGACAATAACCCCATGCACACATCAAAATGCTTAATTGACCACAAAATCAACATTTTGCAATGGCCATCTCAATCTCCGGACTTGAACCCCGTTGAAAACCGGTGGTTTGAATTGAAGAGGCCAGTCTATAAGTGCAGACGAAGGATATCAAGCATTTGTATGGAGGAACGGTCTAAGATCCCTCACAATGTGTTCTCCAATCTCATAAAACATTTCAGACAAAGGCTCAGTGCCGTTATCCTCGCAAGGTTAGGTATTGAAAACAGGGGTGCCAATCATTTTGACCCCTATCTTGAGAAAAAATGTTTGTTTAACAAATTCTCTTTCTCTGAGCAATTATATTAGTATAAAATAGAATTTTCCCATTTTTTGGAACATACAATATACAGCTCAGTATTTTTATTATTTTATACAGTATTTTTTGCTCATTTTTAAGGGTGCCAATAATTTGGGACCTGGCTGTATATATTTTGTTGAACATCTTAAACCTACTCGTTTGCAATTTATTTCCTGTCTGATCGGATGATGGGAACATGAGGTGCAAAGGGGATGCACGGACAGGTGTGCAGGCTAGTCTTGTGTGGCCTGTATTTTGCCAGATGTCCACCAGATGCATACGCGTTTTATTTTGCCGGGTGTCTACCCCGCATTTTCAGTACTTGCAGCACATGTGCTTCGCTTTTCAAGTAGCTAAAAGCAACCTAGTTGGATTCTGTGTGTACTTCCGTTTGTACCATCGCACGGTAAAGCAACGCACGAGTTGAAAATATTGAACCGCATCACAAAAATAGAGAACGCACCACAGCCTAGTGCGGCACCCCCAACGTAGCATTGCAGAATGCTCCATTGACAATGAATAACTTATGCCGGAACACAAAGAGTTTGATGCAACTGGTGGACATGAGACGTTAGGCTTTACTTTACAATTGGTGCAACTCTATGACGCAATATTATCATTGCATATATCAGGAAATATCATAAACTTCATAGAAGTCGCATCATCATCATCCGTATTGTGTCCATAGTCAATCATGGTGGTTTGCTGTGCCCGGTGCTTTACTTGGACTGAAATATGTGCAGGTACACTGTTTATATTTAGGTGGAGCTCCACAATACTTAACTAATATTCTTAGGTTCCGGTAATCCACTCCGGTGAGCTCCTGCCCAAGTCAATCACTGGCTGTCTCCCAATTCTCATAAGGCCTGCCCTGTCTGGGGCTGGTTCAACGCAATGACACAAAGAATGCCAGTCAGCCACGCTACCTTACCCCACCTTGTGTTTTAGGCATAATGATAAGGGTGTTGTTTTGCCGTCCTATAGGCCTATCTAGTCAAGATAAACAAACAATAGACGATTAATAGTGTAGGCCTACTAGCACCGACAGAACATACAGCAACCGGAACAAGGTTGTGTCATCCCTTTCGCTACAATGAAAGACTCATTTCGATTACACATTTCCCCAACCAAGGCAAATCCCGTCATTGTGTTATTTTTTTATGAAAAAGGACATTTATCTTGAACGTTTAGAACGGTTACAATGTAGCGAATATATTCGTCCGCGGTTTTGTAAACAATTCATTGTTATTAGCCAACGAGCTAAATAACAGCCTAACATCCTCCTAATATCGTTGTTCTCATTTCTACTTACAGTGTAAATGTCTTTTTTTGTTCTTACCCATTCCTGTTTTTATTGTCGTGTCTTTTTTTGTGTCTTACTGGTTGTAAAGGAATATTGTCCGTCATTCCTGCAGCCCCAGTTGACGGTGACGCCAGGCAAACTCCACCTAGCAGTCTCTGCGGGTTGTGACTAGATGGAGTACAGCTATGGACGGAAGTGACTGTCATTCCAAGGTCCACAAATATTGTCCTAGGCTTGTCGAGAAACTGCACTGAATCAGATAACTTGAACCCAATGCTTGAGTTTTGACCCTGCACATGTCAAGAGACCCAAATTGGAATAGGTCTACACCTACAGATGGCCATGGGGATTTATTTTTATGGTTGGATAAACTAATTAGGCTACTTATCCATTTGAAGACTGCTCTCGGCCTTGATTAGAGGTTACAAAACAGATAGTTAGCTTTGATTGTGGGAAGAAAATGAGAACAGACAACATACGGCTAGTTGGAGATGCAAATTAATTTAGTTGATGCAAAATCTGGGACGAAAAATTTATTTCTGGGACACATGTGAGATCAACAACCAAACCAACAACTCCAAGAAAGTCATCTGAAGGAGACAAGATGGAAATCAGGGATGTGCACAATGCAAATTAAAGAAAAGTAGCAAGAAGAAACCCATGAGGTAATTAATCCAAAGTCCATGCTCTGAGGAGACAGAGCAGAGTTAATCCTGTAACTGAAATGCTAACTCTTCCATAGACTGAACTAAATAAATCAAATTCATACAAACAATTAAATAAAACACAATTTTTAGAGTAATTCATGACATGCTGGGAACTGACAAAGGAATGCAAACCAAAGTAGGAAAGGTCACCCTGATTTCTATTTTCAGAAAGACCAGAAAGTTACATTTAGGTGATAAGGAAAAGGATAAGGAAAAGGACATTTACATTGTAAACAAGCCTACACAGGCTCAATTTCTTTAAATTGTATAGACAACCTCAAAGCAGTTCTGATGCATGGTTTTACTTTTAAAACAAGGCACAATTTGGTAAATGCATTTCAATGGGGGGGGGGGGGGTGTACAGCAGGATTATAGAGTTAATCTGTGCATTCTGAGTTGAGCAAAGAGTCCAGTGATACATTCATTACTTACACAACTCAGTAGGTTGTGCTTTCATTCTTGCATATCATCGCTTACTCAGAATGTATCAGAGAGTGAATGTACCCATTGCGTTAACTTTGAGGGTAGGTGGAGGATAAACTAATATCTAAATGAGGTAGAGTGTAGCCCCCAAAGCTCTGGCATCGTACACAATATAAATAACAAAAAAGTTTAAGATTCCATAATTGATAAAATAATGTAGAGTCCCAGTCAATGGAGAGAATTATTGAAGTATATCAAACTTAATAGGGCTGGAAATTGAGTTAAATAGAGTAAAATTCTGAAGTCAATGTTTCCAAGTCCTCAAACAAACTAAGAAAAGATGACAATCGCTGATGTGCACTCTTATATGAAGATCAAGGTAAATGTAAATGAGGGTTTTGACACGTAACCATTAAAATGACAAGCTTAACAAAAAAGTTTGAAGAAATATAAAGTGCAGGCATGATTGAGAGCATTCAGCATTTTATGGGTTGTGTCCCAAATGGTACCATTTTCCCTGTACGGTGCACTACTTTTGACCAAGGCCCGTGTATGTAGAGAATATGGTACCATTTGGGACGCAAACCATAGCCTTCAGAACACAACCCACCAAAAGACGCAGAAGCTCAACAAAAAGGAATATTGAGAGCAAAAATATGGAAACAGTCATCTTTGTAAATTAGTGAAAAGAAAACATTTCCGGAAACAATGCAATATGGAAAAATATAGTACCAGTCAAAACACACAGACAAATATAACTGTCATTACAATCTTGTGGTGCTTAAAAAAAAAAAAAGACAATATAGCAACAATTCAAATTCAAGCTAGGCACTTGGCATGAGGTTTTTCAGTTTTAGAGAGAAAGGCAAAGAAACTATTGTCTCAGCATGTGTAAACTACCTGGAAACATAATTACATCCAAAACAGACGACTGAGCAAATCAGTAGGCCTGCCTGGATCAAACAAAAGTATGACACCTGACGGATAACTCTCAGCAGACCACCTCAGAGCATCTCCAGACAACTTGAAATATCAAACACTTTCCTATGAAATATCGTTGCAAGACGGTTGGCCATTTTGAAACTAGACAAATTTCATAAAATGTATGGCACACAATAGGTCGAGAGCCAAGTAGTTATGTACTGTAGAGGAATCAGGACAGCCACTTGTTTATCAGCACTAAAACAATGGTGTCCACAATCAGTCATACACTGAAGCTTTCATAATGCTAGACAAAATCCTACAGGTTCTTCCGTCAAAGAGAGAGACATTCTGAATCAAAGCGGTTTCAAGTAAGCCATACATTCAACTTCAGGATACAAGACTAAAAAGTGTCACAGAAATACCCGCATATATTATGGAGAAAAATATAACCGTAAATACACCTACAGTAGTTTTAGCAACTTCAACTAAAAATAACACTTAAGGGGTGAATTGTTCAAATGAAAAGGGAAGAGCTGCATCATTTAAGTCACTGAGAGTTCCAACCAGCAATATGTTCAGCAAGGGTTATGGACTATCTCTCGAAAGTTTTGGAATAGCACGTGTTGATTGTACCAGTCAAGTGGCAATGTTAGCTAACATTGCTACTATGAACATTCAAAATCCATACACAATCGACAAAAACTATAAGCAAAACAGAAACAGATAAAACTGCCTTGTTCTTCCATTTTACAACTAGTTCACTGCAATTTTCCCTTCCTCCATGAAATGTTGGAACTGAGATCTAGCCACACACTCTGAGCCATTCCTTTCCATCTCTGCCATGGTGGCAGGCAGGCCAGAGTGGGACCCATCCATTTCCATCAGGCCTCCAGTAGAGCAGACCATAGGACTACCGGCTAGGCTACCAGGCATTCCACCATTTTGGATCACAGAGATCTCGTTAGTCTTCATGGACAAGCCATTGGTGAAAGCAGCAGTGTACTGGTTCCACAGAGACTGGTCGAAGTTCATCGGCGGAGGAGGACCTAGTTCCTTGGGAGGTGGCATCATCTCTGGCATCATGTTGCCAGACTCTGAGCTCATCGCCATCAGGGCCATGGGGTTGTCCAGAGAGAGGCGCTGGCCGCGCCTCGCAGAGCTGTTCCACATGTGAGTTCCAACGTGCACCTAAAACAAGCATGGAATAGATATTACTACAGAAAATGAGGTCACACTTATTTGGATAGTCCCATATATTATATCATACTATTAGACTATCTGTTGATAAACAAATACTTGCTAAGGTTAGGGTAATGTTTTAGGTTAGGGCCAGGATTGAGGTAAGGGTTAAGTTTAGGGTTAGGGCTAGTTAATCAAAATGTTGACAATTACTTAACATCTACTTGGGACAATCCAGCCACGTAGGCACGTGTGGGCCAAGACCCAGCCACTGGCGAGCCAGGCCAACCAAATCAGATAAAGCAACAACAAAAATGATGCTTTCCACTCATGTTCCAAACCGGACATTTGTCTTTTTACCTAAACATGCAAACAACATCAGATAGAATTCATACCAAGCAGTGCACTGGAATGACATTCACTCTGATGGGATGGTGGACAAAAATAACTGAAAGCCACACCCCCAATAATCCATGAATATGACTGCATTGAGGCATATGTCACTGTGCTTCTACGGCTATATGAACCATGCCAACACCTACTTAATTTGTTTATTTAGCAAAGACAGCTCATCAGGCCTCCAGCTCATAATCCAGTGCAATTGTTACAGTCAACACAGCAACAAAATCTCAGCCTCATGGCAAAATAGCATGAGATTAGCTATAAAACTGCACATTTTACTCTTTGCCCCATGGCAAAATGTTTAGAATTGCAGAACGTTAGCTGTTTCATACCAGGCCACAAAGTCCATGAAAGACAAAGGCTTTAATAACATTTCATTTCTATAAAAAAGCTTTACCTTGAGGTTGCCTTTAGTGGTGAAGGCCCTGCCACAGATGGTGCAGCCAAAGGGCTTCTCGCCAGTGTGGGTCCTCTCATGGATCTGCAGGGCGCTGGCAGAGGAGAAGTTTTTGCCACAGGAGTTACACAGATGCTGCTTGCTGGATCTACGGTGAGCACTGGAGCCATCCCGTGGCTGCCCTCCCACTCCCTGAGGCATCTGGGAGACAAATAGAGAGCCCATGCCCATGGAGCTCTCTGGGGGAATCTGCCTCTCCAGTTTGACCAGACTGGGAGGCACCCTCATAAAAGGAGGCAAATGGCTGGGAGCTGTTGAGAGAAGAAAAATAAATCCAGTTAATAAACAATAATCAAGATTACTCCTCGTCAACCTATTTTTAAAACCCTACAGGGAATGTGATTGATTTACAATAAAGCACATTCTAATCAAAGGGGCTTATACACTTACCATACTCTCTATTAGTGAAGGGTAGTCCAGGCTCTTCTTTTATGTTTTTTGGGGTAAAGCTGGGTGCCGTTAGGTCCAGAGCTCCATCGGCATCCTGAGAGCTGCTGTCAGAGTCTGTTCTAGGCCCATTCCGGGTGTAATCCTCAGGGATGGCTGACTCGGGGGACTTAGCCAAGTAGGCAGCAGCCAGTCCGTTGACTGGTGATGAGGAGTGGAAGGAGACAGAGTCTGAGATGTCAGGGCTGCGGCCGTTCCGGTACTCATGCTCCCGGATGCACTCGGCGGCTGATGGGGACTCTTTGGGGGGCACTCCATCACACTCCGAGGCAGTGCCGCTTTGGCGTTGCAGGTTGAGAGCCAAGGTGAGGTTCTTCATGTGGTTCTCCTGAGCAGCTATGCTGGAGAACATAGAGGATGGAGGGGCCTGATTAGGTTGGTGCGGTTCCTCAGAGGAATATGGTGCAAGAGAATCTGAGGTGTTGCTTGGCTTTTCTTGAGAGTCAAGTTCTGCGTCTTGGTCTACCATGCACTCAAAGCCATTGGTGTCCATGGACTTCTCGTCAGGCAGAGAGGAGTCAATTGCTTCCAAGGCCTCGAGCTGGGTCTCTGGCATGGGGGTGTTAGGGATCTGGCCTCCCATGTGCATGCGGATGTGCTGCTGAAGAACCACCGCATTGGTGAACTTCTTCTGGCAGATGGGGCAAGAGTGCTGCATCTTGAGGGGCGTGTTGGCCCGATGAACACCGTAATGAGCTTTGAGGTTGCCATTGGTGGAGAAGGCACGGCCGCAGATCTTACACTTGTAGGGCCGCTCGCCCGTATGCGTACGGTAATGCATCTTCAAGGAGCTCTGGCAGCTGAGCACCCGGTGGCAGATGTAGCACTCGTTTGGGTCATTGGTCCTCTTTTCCAGTCCATCCACCATCTGCTGTAGTTTGGCAGTTTCAGAGCTGTTGTGGTCACCAGGAAGGCCTTTGCCATTCATGTGATGCAGTGCTCCCATTAGCTCTTTAGATACCTGGTGGTCCTGATCAGAGCCCATTTCGTGATTGAACATGTTTGAGGAAATTGACACGCAGTCACCTCCTGATGATGCTCTTTGGGAGAACGGGTCACTCCTGAAACAATCAAACGAAGGCTTGAACCCCTGCAGTGCTGATGGGTGGAAACCTGGAGATGGGAGGCCGAGCATTGGCTTCATGTCCACCATGTTGGATTCTTCAATGGGCATTGACATGCCGTAGGGGATGCCGCTGCTGGTGGGAATGTTGTCAAGGTGTTCCGGCACAGGATGTGGGTTCATCCTGATGTAAGGGTACTTCTCCTTGTGTCTTTGGAAATGCACTTTGAGGTTTCCTTTGGTTGTGAAACGGTTTCCACATATGTTACATTTAAATGGTCTTTCTCCAGTGTGCGAGCGCAAATGGATCTGGAGAGCGCTGTCATTCCCAAACGTTTTCCCACAGTACTTACACTTGTGCTTGTACATGCTGTCGCCACCAGACCCATTTTTAGACTCAGGCATATTTGGGATCTTGCTCTTTACTTTCTTAGAGGGATCTATCCCTGATGAGAGGCTAGTGAAGGGACTTTGGTAGACCATGGAGCCTGGTGAATGAGGCAGTATCGCTGGTAGGTGTTTGGCCATGTCGGGGAGCCCCTTCAACATATCGGCTTTGGAGGGCATCGGCCCCATGCCTCGAGCCAGTGAGGTGGGAATGCCATTGGACAGAGGTAGTTTACCCTGTTTGAGGGACTCTAGCGAGAGGCTCTGGTTGCCAGTCCTCTTGCCGATCAGGGCTGCTGCAGCAGAGAGCTGCTGGGAGAGATGAACTCCTAGGGCTTTGAGGGGGTCGACTGCTGCCCCTAGGGCCGAGTGGAGGCTCTGTGGAGCCATCATTGACACTTGGATACGGATCTGCTCAGTCAGTTGAATCTGCTGGAGCTGCTGCTGCTGGAGGGCCACTAGCTGTTCCAGGATCACAGGGATGGCTTGCAAGGCCTCCTGGGAGGCCTGTGGAGACTTGCAGTTGTTCAAACCACTGTTCGATGAGTGCTGAGTGACAGCCACTTTGGTGCCAGGCATGGACTCCAAGGTGACATTTGAATCTTGGGGTTTGGATGAGGCTTGGTGCTGATGGCAACTCACCTCAGGCCTGGGACTGTCAGACATCTCCACCTGGTCTTGTTTGGATGGTTGTTCCTCACTGTTTGATTTTTCCTCCATCCTTTCCATAGACACTGCATTGGACTTTGATAGAGTATTACTGCTGGACTGGCAGTCACTGTGGTCTTTCTGAAAGTCACTCTGTGAGAAGTCATCTGGTACTTCTCTCCCCTCTCCATCTTTCATGATTACCATCTCATGACTTTTAGTGCAATTATTCTGATGTTTGAAAAACTCAGCCTCATCGTTGAATTCAGCACAGCGTTTGTTGCAGACCTTCGTCTCGTCCATTCTAAACTTCTTCACCTCATTCCCATTCTCTTCAGTTTGACCGTCTTGTAGAACGCCTGTAATGATAATAGGGAAATCTCAGGTTAAAAACAATAAACCAACAAGCATAAATTAATTACAGCCTGGATATAATTAAAATAGCCAGTATAAGTACATCTCTGTTGAATTTAAATTCAATCATTTAGAGTTATTTTTTCAATCAAACAATATATTGGAAGTGTGTGTGTATATATTTTTTTTTACACACACAAAAGTTTGGAAACACCTACAAGGGTTTTTCTTTATTTTACTATTTTCTACATTGTAGAAAAATAGCGAAGACATCAAAACTATGAAATAACACATATGGAATCATGTACCCCCCCCCCCCCCCCCAATTTTCGCCTAAAATGACATACCCAAATCTAACTGCTTGTAGCTCAGGACCTGAAGCAAGGATATGCATATTCTTGATACCATTTGAAAGGAAACACTCTGGAGTTTGTGGAAATGTAAAATGAATGTAGGAGAATATAACATATATCTCGTAAAAGATAATACAAAGGGGGAAAAAACATGTGTTTTTTTGTACCATCAGCTTTGAAATATAAGAGAAAGGCTATAATGTATTATTCCAGCCCAGGCACAATTTAGATTTTGGCCACTAAATGGCAGCAGTGTATGTGCAAAGTTTTAGACTGATCCAATGCGTATCTGTTCAAAATGGTGTATTAAGACTGCCCAAATGTGCCTAATAGGTTTAATACTTTCAAGTTCACAATTGTGCACACTCAAACAATAGCATGGTATTCTTTCACTGTAAATTGGACAGTGCAGTTAGATTAACAATAATTTAAGCTTTCTGCCCATATAAAACATGTCTATGTCCTGAGAAATTCTCTTGTTACTTACAACCTCATGCTAATCACATTAGCCTACGTTAAACGTCCCGTGGGGGATACTGATCCCGTAGAAGTTAATATATTTTATATTTGAGATTCTCCAAATTCTCCACCCTTTGCCTTGACAGCTTTGCACACTTGGCATTCTCTCAACCAGCTTCACCTGGAATGCTTCTCCAACAGTCTTGAAGCAGTTCCCATATATGCTGAGTACTTGTTGGCTGCTTTTCCTTCACTTTGCGGTCCAACTCATCCCAAACCATCTAAATTGGGTTGCGGTCAGGTGATTGTGAAGGCCAGGTCATCTGATGCAGCACTCCGTCACTCTCCTTCTTGGTCAAATAGCCCTTACACAGCCTGGATGCGTGTTGGGTCATTGTCCTGTTGAAAAACAAATGATATTGGGACTAAGCGCAAACCAGATGGGATGGCGTATCACTGCAGAATGCTGGTTAAGTGTGCCTTGAATTCTAAATAAAATCCCTGACATTGTCACCAGCAAAGCACCCCCATACCTCCATGCTTCACGGTGGGAACCACACATGCAGAGATCATCCATTCACCTACTCTGCGTCTCACAAATACACGGTAGTTAGAACCAAAAATCTAAAATTTTGACTCAGATCAAAGGACAGATTTCCACCAGTCTAATGCCCATTGCTCGTGGTTCTTGGCCCAAGCAAGTCTTCTTATTGGTGTCCTTTAGTAGTGGTTTATTTACAGCAATTCGACCATGAAGGCCTGATTCACGCAGTCTCCTCTGAACAGTTGATGTTGAGATGTGTCTGTTACTTGAATTCTGTGAAGCATTTATTTGGGCTGCAATTTCTGAGTCTGGTAACTAATGAACTTATCCTCTGCAGCAGAGGTAACTCTGGGTCTTCCTTTCCTGCGGCGGTCCTCATGAGAGCCAGTTTGATCTTAGTGTTTGATGGTTTTTGCAACTGCACTTGAAGAACCTCTCAAAGTTCTTGAAATATATCAGATTGACTGACCTTCATGTCTTAAAGTAATGATGGACTGTCTTTTCTCTTTGCTTACTTGAGCTGTTCTTGACATAATATGGACTTGTTCTTTTACCAAATAGTGCTATTTTCTGTATACCACCACTACCTTGTCACAACACAACTGATTGGCTCAAATGCATTAAGGAAAGAAATGCCACAAATTAAAAATTAACAAGGCACACCTTTTGAAATGCATTCCAGGTGACTACCTCATGAAGCTGGCTGAGAGAATTCCAAGCTGTCATCAAGGCAAAGTGTGGCTTCTTTGAAGAATCTCAAATAACACTTTTGGTTACCACATGATTCCATATGTGTTCTTTCATAGTTTTGATGTCTTCACTATTATTCGACAATGTAGAAAATAGTAAAAATAAAGAAAAACCCTGGATTGAGGTGGTGTCCAAACTTTTGACTGGTACTATATACACACACTCAAGGTGGTATTCAAATACTTCAATAAATAATGAGGTTAATCTATATTAGAAATTAATATTGCTTGGTGGGCAAAACTTGAATGAGTCATTTACATTCATGAAAAACTTTTCTCAATCACATTTCCAGTCAATGCATTGGTTTCGTGCAATTTGGGCTCAGTGCACAACTGCCAGCAGAGGGCAACATCTGACAAAAACATCAGGGGCAAGCAACTATTTATTTATTTTAGTCATTTAACCTTTACTTTAAAAAGGCAAGTCAGTTAAGAACAAATTCTTATTTACAATGACGCCCTGGGAACAGTGGGTTAACTGCCTTGTTCAGGGGCAGAACGACATTTGTACCTTGTCAGCTCGGGGATTAACAGCAACTTCTGTTACTAGCCCAACGCTCTAACCACTAGGCTACCTGCCGCTCCTGTCTCATGTAGGATAAGAAAATAAGACCTGCCTGTCTTTCCTGACACTCATTTCATTTTAGAAACGTAAATGACTCCCGACAACAAGCATACTTTATTATCAGGACACATGTAAACCAATATTCATCGCGTGGGCCTGTAATATGCCTGAATTTGCCACAATAATTCAAGTCTGCGAATTATGGTGTGAACTATAAACAAAGATCTATATGACCTGTACTTGAATTTAACATAACACCAATTTCAATACAAAACGACTGTGTGCCTATGCTCACAATAATCAGTCAGAACAGTGGCTTTATATAAAAGATATCCATCGATTTGCCTTTAAAACCCAGAAAAGATCAGGGGCAATTGTCTCGCATATCAACTTCTCATTTACGTGAAAAGTAAATTCTAGCAAAATGGAACTGGAATAAATAAGCGATGATTTTTATTTGTCTGCCGACCGAGGCCATTTCACAACCAGTCGCATTGTCAAAAGCTAATGTACTCTCTCTGTGGGGTAGACCACCTGTCTGCATTCTTCCAACGAAACTGTTGCTGCCCTTGTTAATCGCTCACCAGGCAAATGGAATCGGGGGGGAAAAATGGCAAATGGCATTGTATTCCGAATCCGTTCATTGTCAAACAAATTGGCAATGCTGTTGCAGTGCATAACGCAGAGGGAGGAGAATGTTACCTTATGACTCACTATGCAAAAAAAAGTGGGCGATTTTCAGAGACGAAACTAATCAAGAACCCGCAAAATTAAGGGAAAGCAAGTAGAAAATAAATCATTTCTAAATAACAAGACTGACTTTCCCACTTGTGTCAAGTAAAATAAATAAATCATATGACCACTTGGTGGCGCATAAATTGTATCAGATCACCTAAAATTCAATATGGCACGAGGTGAAACTAAACAAGGATGCCACTTAATGAGAATACATTGATAGCCTGTGCTAAATGGAACGTAACTATTCTCAGATCAAAGAAACACCGACAAGAAGTTATCGAACATATGCACGCTCCCAATCAAGCAGCGTAGCCTACATGTAAGTAGAATCATTCATAAAGTGAATTACTATGGCATGGCAACAAGCCGCACCGCCAATCCTTGCTTGCCTACAAACCTACAACTACCGACCCCCCCTCTTCCCCCTTTAAATCAGCTTACTTCTGAGTCACATTTCATACCACACTGTTTGAAACATTTTATAAAAATTGCCCCCAAAATACACTACATCAAACACGGACAAAAATGTAACGTTATGCCATGTATTTGAGCACATAAAATTCAGTCCAAAGCAGGAGAAACACCACATGCAATCAAATTCTGATGCGCAACATGGATAGTTCTTCAATTAGGCCTATGTGAAAATATCAAAAGACGTCCAACTGATTTGTCTACAATTACAAATCATCTTCTAAAACACAGCCAATCATTAACATTCTAAAATAGCCTACATCAATAACGTTAGTAGTCACCCAGATATTCCAGTTGTAACATTTTCGAAAAACTTGGGCTTTCTGGCTCTATCAAACAAACCGCAATCGATTGATCAATTGATGTTCAAACAGATTAAACCGTATTTTATTCATACGAATATTCACGAATAAACGCAAAAGGCTTTCAAATAAGAAACTCGCTTACACAATTTCAAAAAGTCAACTGTATTTTGGTAAAACCTAACTCACAGGTTTATAAAAAAAGGCATGGTCAGTTCCAAGGGTCACGATCCAGCCAGGTCAAAGTGCGAGGAGAAACAATGTATAACTTTCCAAATGCTACCTTGCAACATTGTATAACTGTAACCCTGCGCGACTCTTTCCAAAAGTAGTTTAACAGTCCAAAAACTCACCATTTTCTGACGAACCGGGCTCATCGGAATTGATTTGCTGTGGCTTAGCTTGCTTGCGCCTCGACATGGTGCAACCATCGGGAGCAAATAGTAACGCAATTTTCGTCCCTTCTTTACAAATTCTTCGGGTTGTAAAATTAGCCCCTGAAGTAGAAATGCGCATGTCAAAGGAATTATTATTATCAATAATGCATTGCGATGTATCATGGTCCTCTGACAGCTGATTGGCTCCACTCCAAGTGCTTACACTTTATTCAAATAGGGCCCATTGATGAGAAAAGCAGAATGCGAAGGGGGCGGGAGATGCGATACTAGTGGATAGGCAACGATGGGGAGGGAGGTGAAGGAGTTACAGAACTTCAAAATCTGCTATACTGTATATATGGAAATATTGTAACTTCGATAATCATTTCATTCAACTTAGTTTGTTGAGGGTACACATTAAAGTGTATTTCATCATGTAGAACATTTTGAAATACCTTTGGGAAATTAATAATCCCTTGCAGACATTTTAGTTCATATTAATCTGTCATTTTCTTCCAATGTCCAGTCAAATATGTTGTTTATGATCAATAAACCCTGCACTCTATCATTTGCATTGTGATCTAGGTGAGCTGAATGAAAAAGTATTGTAAAATTGTAAAAAAAAAAAATCATTAAGATCATTCATCAAATGATTTACAGTGCCTTCAGAAAGTATTCACACCCATTGACTTTTTCCACATTTTGTTGTGTTACAGCCTGAATTTAAAATTGATTAAATTGAGTCACTGGCCTACACAAAATACCACATCATGTGGAAGTATGTTTTTAGACATTTTTACTAATTAATTAAAAATTCAAAGCTGAAATGTCTCGAGTCAATAAGTATTCAACCCCTTTGTTATGGCAAGCCTGTGTGCAATAATAGTGTTTAACATGATTTTTGAATGACTACCGTCTCTGTACCCCACACATACAATTATCTGTAAAATCCCTCAGTCGAGCAGTGAATTTCAAACACAGATTCAACCACAAAGACCAGGGAGGATTTTCAATGCCTCGCAAAGAAGGGCACCAATAGATGGGTTAGATGACAATGTCACGAAAAAGTTGTGATTCTGGATGGCCAGATAGCTACCAACAATGACAAGAAACTGCCATATGGGGAATCGTATGTGACTCACTTCAGCTAATTTAATCTTGTTCTTGATACCATGTCTTGCTTTGAGGTGTTTTGACTGATTTCATGCCATTGCTAATATGGCAAAAAATGTATTTGAGAGACGTGTTCATTGTGCAAATGTATTTATGTTTTCAATAATCATTGGAGACTAAATAGTTAACATGTTGTCAACAATTTAAGCCAACCCTGTCTGTTTTGCACCATAGTTGCTAAACAACTAACCCGTCTATTGGTAGATGAGTAAAAATTTAAAAAGCAGACATTGAATATCCCTTTGAGCATGGTGACATTATCAATTACACTTTGGAGGCTGCATCAATACACCCAGTCACTACAAAGATACAGGCGTCCTTCCTAACTCAATTGCCGGAGAGGAAGGAAACCGCTCAGGGATTTCACCATGAGACCAATGGTAACTTTAAAACAGTAAGTCTAATGGCTGTGATGAGGATAAAACTGAGGATGGATCAACAACATTGTAGTTACTCCACAATACTAACATATTGACAGAGAGAAAAGGAAGCCTGTACAGTAATACTGCTTTTCAAGCATAGCTGCATCATGTTATGGTTATGCTTGTAATCCTTAAGGACTGGGGAGTTTTTCAGGATAACTAGAAATGGAATGGAGCTAATCACAGGCAAAATCCTAGAAGAAAACCTGTTTCGATCTCCTTTCCAACAGACACTGGGAGACAAATTCACCTTTCAGCAGGACAATAACCTAAAACACAAGGCCAAATATACACTGACATTTCTTACCAAGACGACATTGAATGTTGCTTAGTCACAGTTTTGACTTAAATTGTCTTGAACATCTATGTCAAAACCTGAAAATAGCTATCTAGCAAGGATCAACAACCAACTTGACAGAGCATGAAGAATTTAAAGAATAATGGGCAAATATTGTACAATCCAGGTGTGCAAAGCTCTTAGAGACTTACCCAGACAGACTCACAGCTGTAATCGCTACCAAAGGTGATTCTAACATGTATTGACTTACGGGTGTGAATACTTTTGTAAATTAGATATGTTTCCACTTTGTCATGATTGGGTATTGTGTGTAGATAAAAAAAAAAAATCTTAATCCATATTGAATTCAAGCTGTAACACAACAAAATGTGGAATAAGTCAAGGGGTATGAATACTTTCTGAAGGCACTGTACATGATCCATTTTGTCATTGATTTAGTTACCAATAACTTCTGTYAAGGTGTTTCTGTTAACTGAAAATATAATTATTCTTATTAAAATTGTTTAAAAAAAAATACATATCACATGTATATTTCAAGGTTGGTTTAAATCACATGCAAGAGAAGTACAGACAGACAAGACTCTTCCTCAAGAGAGACAACTTTGGCCTATAAGTGCAATCACTCTGACTTACCAGCAAAATAGTCAGGGTCAAGAGCCCTACTGTCCCGAAACTGTAGAAACTTTGTGGTGAACCATACTGTAATAATCATTTAAATGCTATAATATACTGTATTTGTGGGGGATGTCTTTAAGCTGTATATACTTTATGTATAACATACAGATCCGCTATACAATGAGAGGACATCCAGATTGTAAAAAAATAATCATTCAAGAACGATTACATTTGATCTAGAATTCTCTCTCAAGAACTCAAACACATTGTCAGAGCAATATGTTTGAAGCTTCTCCCATATTTGTCATTAGACCATGTGAGTTTAGGTAAATGTGTTAGGTGAGGAAGAATTTATTTCCCACTGCACTAAGAAGAAGATAGGCCAATCTATTTTGCCTACTCAACCCACTGTCCGCCATCTTCACAAAAAGGGATGGGGGGGGTAGGCATTCAAAACAAAAATGGAAAACTAAGTAAGGACATGGCTAACTCCAGATTACAGACCACCCCATTGGCCTCTCTGTTGTTCTGTGCACGTGGTGGAAGCTGTTCAAGTTTTCCATGCAGTGAGGACGTGGAATTCATTCCATTCTGTATAGAGATGACAATCACATCAAGCAGCTGAAAGGCTACACACATTTTAGCCAAGGTAAGCTTAAGTCACAGGAGATAGAAAAAGGTTAATTTCACATTCAAAGCTGCATTTCCCCTTGAAAGATAGTAATGTTTAATTACAGTAAATAAAGTGTAAATCAGATGGAATTTGAGGGACATCGAAATTCAGTACGTCCAGTATATGATTATGTGTTGTTGCAGCTCTAACAGCAACTGTCTAATAGACGGGAGTTGAAAAAAATGGTTGATAGCTGTGAGACAAAGAAAAGTCCATATATCCAGAAAAGCAAATGCTTTTTACTTAGAGACTGACTGAAGGTGAAAAAGAGGGGAGGGTTGTCTAGACGCTTTATAGCCCCAATAAGAAACTATAATTGAACACAGTGTTTCTGCTGTGTTCAAACTAACAATTCGAACTGCAGGCTGGTGTGTCATAAATCTGAAATGGTGGGAACCAAAAGGATGTCCCTTCTTTTGGAAAATGGACAGATGTCATGACTAGTATGAGGTGACTCAAATGGTAGCATTGAAATCGCTTTATAGTCTACTGTACACCCTAGAAAGTACATGAAACTGGGACAAACGTTTCAAGCGTAATTATCAATTTCCACCATTAAATGTTGTATTTGTATATATTAAGGATCCCCATTACCTGCTGCCATGGCAGCGGCTACTCTTCCTGGGGTCTGGCAAAATTAAGGTGGTTATACCTTTTAAAAGCATTACAATACGTTAATTACAGAATTCACAACACACTGTGTGCCCTCAGGCCCATACTCCACTGCCACATATCTACAACGCAAAATCCATGTGTATGTGTGTGTATAGTGTGAATGTTATCGTGTGTGTGTGTATGCACGTGTCTACGTTTGTGTTACTTCACAGTCCCCGCTGTCCCATAAGGTGTTTTCTTACCTGCTTTTTAAATCTGATTCTACTGCTTGCATCAGTTACCTGATGTGGAATAGTCTGTTCTGGACTTGGGGACTGTGAAGAGATCTCTGGTGGCATGTCTTGTGGGGTATACATGGGTGTCTGAGCTGTGTGCTACTATTTTAAACAAACAGCTCGGTACCTTCAGCTTATCAACACCTCTGACTTCCTCATGACTTGTTTTTGTAAATCTCTCTTCCACTTTGAGCCATGAGAGATTGACATGCATGTCATTAACGTTAGCTCTCCGTGTACTTTTAAGGGCCAGACATGCTGCCCTGTTCTGAGCCAACTGCAATTTTCCCAAGTCCCTCTTTGTGGCACCTGACCACACGACTGAACAGTAGGAAACTGAATATAATAATTACGTTAGAATATTACAATATACGCCTATTCGCACAAGCTTTTAACTGAATGCAAAACGTATCCCTTATGAAGAGCTATCACACAATATGTTAATGAAAAGAAAGTACATCTAGGTTTGGCATGTGTTAAAAAGGCAGTATTGCATGAACAAATTAGCCCTTGGCCGTTTCCTGCATTTTGCGAGAAGAAGATTGTTGCTTGCTGTTGTATTGTTAAATTTGAATTGTCCAATGTCAGCAGTGTTATTTCTTAAAAGAATGTGTAGAAGGTAGCATGATGACAGTGGCATAGAAAACCTTAACCTGGTCAAATATCTATCAATTGTACATGTTTGGACATAGGGCAACTCTGAAAGACAGTGTCAAGAGTTGGCACTGTATAACATCTGTGAAGTGGCAAAAGTAGCCATTCCATCACATTTCTAAATCCTGATCATTTTAATATTTAAACATGTTGCTAAGGGTCATATAAAACATATAACACTGACTTCAGGTAGCATTATCTAAATGTTTTTTTATTTTTATCATACATTAGTCAAAAGCTTTGAATGCTACTCTGCTTACATGTGAGCGATGGAGAGATATTTGTGAGGTTTCTAAAATATCCTTGTACTTTCAACCAGGCATTCAGCAACTAAGCAACCATTGACAATGGCAACAGCTATACTGGCTCATAGTGGACAAACAATAACAGTCTAACACTTGGAAAGGAATTGTAAATTGAACATTACTTTTTTAGGACTCAGTAAAACAAGAAAGGCGGTGGAGCAGTCTGGAACGGTTGAGATATTTCACATCAGCATGATACTCCCACAACCAGGATGATGGGTAGGCTTTCATTTTAATGAAGGCAACCTTAAACTCTCATATAGACTGATGAAGAGACATGAAGAGGAAAACAGATGAAAGCTGTTCTGGTTAAAACAGATGGTAGATGGTTAGCAATTGAATGCAAGCTTCCCATATGGGTAGACCTATAGGAAAAGTAAGGAAAGACAGGATGCATAACTTTACATTTTAATGTATATATTTTTGTTATGGTGYATTTTTTTATTCAAAGCCTAGTGGTAATCATACTGTAGGTGTAAAAAGCTTTGTTGAACCCTGGTTAATGTGCCAAGCGGAAAGAATACATATGCTGCAGGGAAAAAAGAAATCTAACATTTTATCTGTGCCAGCATGAGCTTGTCAATATCAATGCATCACTGAGGAATGACATTTACATTTCTCTCTAATGATAGTGTTGAATTGTTTATCAATCAACTGTAGGCACCAGAAGAATCAACAGCATAAGAGAAAAGTAATGATCTCTTTAGCTCAATATTTGATCTAGAGGAATCATATCTAGATGATTGAGGATGACTGTTTCATTAAGAAGTGAACCAAGCAAATAATGTGTCCTCTTAAGTTCCCTTATGTTAAGAAACAATGCATGGCTTGGAATTTATCTTCATTTTGTTTTGCAATGAAACGTGTTTACTTGAAGCYCAATACTTATGCCCATACTTTTTAAACGTCATGGAATTCTAACAAGAATGGTGGTATCTGTGGTATTTCAGAAATCCCACTTTATAATCAAAATGTCCATCTAGGAGCCTGCTTTATGAGTTGCTTTAAATGAGTTGTCTCTTTGTGTCCATAGTTCCTGCACTCCAATCACATACTTTGATGAGTGATTGATTGCAGAAAGTCACCAGCCAAATGGCAACATATTATTGTGCAGAAACATGAAGAAAAGGGCATCCTCTTGAGGACTGACCTTGTGTGAAATACTAAGACATCCATAGTTACCAGGGTCCTCTGACCATTTCACAAGAGTTATTTTATTCCTTGAGCTGAGCCGGAAACTACACAGGCAGTCTTCCTTGGGAGCTTTTAACGGTTACTCAGGTACTCAATCACCGACTTCAGATTTTCTGTGTGTCCCCAGATCTAATTTGTATTATTTTCTCCTCTCTTTTTGTCTTTTCTTTGGCTGTCTCTGAAATGCTTCATCCCCACTAGAAACCATAAATAACACCATTAAGTCCACACAAAGGAGAGCAACAGTTTACATGCAATAATTGATTTCCAATAAAACTGATGAGGTAGCCTAGTGGTTAGAGCATTGGGCCAGTAACTGAAAAGTTGCTAGATCAAATCCCCGAGCTGACAAGGTAAAAATCGGTCTTTCTGCCCCTGAACAAGGCAGTTAACCCACTGTTCCTTGGCCGTCATTTTAAATAAGAATTTGTTCTTAACTGACTTGCCTAGTTAAATAAAGGTTAAATAAAAATATAAATAAATGAGCAATGTTGAAGAATGAATGAGAGCAAAAAAGAAAACAGTTTGGTGGCACTTCTTTTATGATAGTCTTCTAAATTATGTTTTATTTTATATACAGTGGTCAGATGAAGGTTTTACCATGACAGGAAGTGTGGAACTTTGAGTAGTGGAGGCTATAACATCAACGTTGTTATTTTCTAAAGCACCATAGCTTTAATTTCCGTTTGGTTATTTGCTTTTGTTCTCTATGATTGTGCAACCATCTATACACGCAGTGCCAACCAGCCAATCCAAAGGCTTTCATCGACCGATCTATAGTGTTAGGTGGTTTTCAATATCGATCGGAAAACACCATTTGAAATATTTCCCTTTTCATGAACACATGTATTAACTTCTTTTGTTGGACTAGAATAGAGATTGAGAGCATTGAGGCGTAAAGGCGTTTGAGAGGGTTTCACAAGTTGAAGCTCAGAGTTGATGTATTGTTTGAACAACCAGTGCTTTGTCACAATGGTGACCATCAATTATTTCCAAATTGTTTCAAGTTTGAATTTGTTGTATAGAACCACAATATTTCTCAGTGGAAGAGTATTTTTCTTCAAACTATCGATGACTAATCTCTATAAGTTCTACATTTACATGAAGTGCATTCCATCTCTCAGGAAGGATAGTTTCAGAGAGCTAAGTGCTTAATAGATGCAGAAATGGTTGTAACACCTGGGTGAAACATGACGTGAACTGAGTCCCACACAGGAAGTGGAATTTACACAAGCCTTCAGATAGAGATGTGAGTCTTCAAAGATAACAAGATTACTTCTTATTTGTCTCACACCACTGAATGGGAGGTGGGGGTTGGGCTGCAGGAGGAAATTATGTGCCACGGAATTCCACAAACAACTCAGCAGTAACCTCTTGGGCTTCTGTCTTTTCAGTCGTCTGTCTGAGTATTGTAAGTAGGTGTGGACAGTGCAAAACTACACATTTTATGACATAATTGACTGTAGGGTCACTCCACCAATTCAGTGCCTTTTGTGAAGTGTAACTTCGATTTCACCTATTTTTTACATTCTTTCATAAAGAGCACATGTTCAACTTCAAAGGGCCTGCCACTTCATAAAAACACGTTTTTCCATCTCAAGAGGTTAAATAAAAAGAGGAATATAGTAAGTACCTATTAAGTGCCAAATAAAGTAACAGGGTTGACCATAACAGGGTTGATGATTTCATTTAAAATTAGCCATGAATCCCCTTGTGACATGGGGAATGGAAGCTTGTTGTGTGCAATAGGGAGTGGCAGTTGAATGCCAGCTTCACAAAAACATTTGTTGAAATATTTCTAGCCTGTCTATCTAGGGTTAACAGGGTTGACGTGTTAGGCTTGACCTGCTCAGTTTTCCACCACACAACACCAGAAAGTGGCTAAAGAGTAGAACCAGCTCACCTGCTTTTACACTGTTTTCACTAATAGATGTTCAATGTTCCTTTTTAGATTTGTATTTTTTTAAGGAATTAGTTTCACCATATTAAAACGAGAGTTCAGTTCATGTAACAGAGTTGACCTTAAAATGAGGGACAGACGTAAATTTAATCACTAATCACATGAAATAAATAATAATATTCAGAAATGACTTTGTCAAAGCAACAAAATAACTAGGGCTTTACAATGATGGTGAAAACTTAACTTAATTTTGGGTTAAGTGGGGTAAAATATTCCTTGAAGCCACAAGGAATGCACGGAGGAACATTATAAAGTCTTTATTTATATTTTTTTTAAATCAGATTTATTTAATTCTCCATGTGGTCTATATTAAAAGGCAATTCTTTTAATAAAACAGGCTTTTAAAATTTGAATGAACAAAAGGCACTCTTTTAGTGGAACGACCCAATACATATTCATTCTCTTAGTGGTTGATCAGCTCAGGATCCCACACATGGCTGTAATTTAATGGAGAATTGCCCACCGGGTTCCTGTCCAGAGGTAAACACACTAATAGTCAGGCTTTTGTTATTGCACGACTATGACAACTGCTTCTATCAACAAACAATAAAGTGTTGAAGGAACAAGGAGTCACTGTATGTATGGAGGGACCCTGCTGTGCCCACTTCTCACCACCAGTCGATCATTGAACAGAGATTATTTATGAGTCTATATTTGCAAGCCAATAGTAAAACATGAATGGACTGGCTGCATGGGATCCATTTTCCATTTTTCCATTCAGAAATTGAAAACAGCATACTGATTTAATTCGGCTTGAAAACAGAATAGAGTACATATTAATTGCTCTTGGAAATGTATCACTGATATAGTGATCACTGAAATGCAGCCAGTGTCCTTTGCTGTGTCACTAAGTAGCTACCTTGGCATTGGTTGATGTGGTGTCAGATACTGAGAGAAAAAAAAGTGCTAGAGAAATTGAGACACAGCAAACACACAGGGCCAGGCAGTCACCATCAAGCTGTGAGTCAACAGGGGGCCAATCCTTCAAATCTGAGATGCAATCTGGGGCCTGAGAGCTATAAACGTTTACTGGGTGGGAGGTGCTGCTGGGTAGGGAGAGGGGCTGCAGGAGATGAGTCCCTTCTTTAGTTAGCCTATGGTGTTCAAATAGTATTGGTTTTCTTTCAAATACTTGAGCTGTGCTAGATTGAGATTGCCTGCCACAATGGAATAGTCCCAAACGTGCAAACCGCGTCCATATGTAACTCCCAGGTAGGCTCAATCTAACGCTCAATGCATTTGAGAGAAAACAAATACTACTTGAACCCAGGTCTGATGGCCATGATAGTCTATCAGTAAAGTAGCATATCAAGCATCTCCTAGTTAGTTCTTAGAGAGGATGGATTTGTATGCCTTTCCTGGTAGGTGCATAAGAGGTGAATCATATGAGCACAAGTGCTCCCACATGGTATATGCACTCACATTGATTGATTAGCTAATATGTAGAAATTGCAGCCAGATGGTAAAGTGTTATGCTGACTAAACATTGAATGATTGTAAGGCYCGCACACACAATGTTTTGGAAAGTGTGGTGATGAAATATGGATGCACTGTTTGGTACCACAGATATTGTTTACAGCACAGGCAAACCTCTCCTTCATCTGTTGCTACAGAACCAACCCCTGAAATTTACATACTTATTTACATGGTGTCTGTCAACTTTGGTGGTTTCCTAACATCAGGCAAATAAAAAATAGGACTTTTAAAGTGTTATTTAAATGTCAGCTGTTCATAGAAGAACTACATTACTTGTGGACCACATTCATAGCAGGATTCAATGATTTACATGCACAATCCCCGAAAAATACAATCAACCTGTCAACATTATTCAGTAGAGTCCTTCCAAACAAATTGGGAATATTCCTTTTTAGTGGCAAAAAATTATTATGAGGTAAACAGGCTACAAGTTACAAAACTATCGTCTCTCATCTGTTTTCCAGCCATGCAGCACATTTCTCATTTTTAAAATAGAGTATGTAAATAAATATGGTTATTACATTATACCTCCATGTATTTTACTTCACTTTTGAGCACGCAACATGCGGTGACTCCGTTTGTGTCTTTCAGTTGCAAGGTTACTGATAGAGGGGAAATATCATGCTTGTTTGGTTTGAAATTACCATTTTAGTAGGTTAGTAGACATAGTGCCTTTGGAAGGTATTCAGACACCTTGACAGCCTTATTCCAAAATGTATTACATTTATTTTTTTCCCTCAATCAACTCACAACACCCCATAATGACAAAGCCTAAATGTTTGCTAATTTATAAACCAAAATTGAAATATCACATTTAAATAAGTATTCAGACCCTTTGCGCAGTACGTTGTTGAAGCACGTTTGGCAGTGATTACAGCCTCGAGTCTTCTTGGGTATGATGCTACAAGCTTGGTACAGCTGTATTTGTGGAGTTTCCCCCATTCGTCTCTGCAGATCCTCTCAAGCTCTGTCAGGTTAGATGGGGAGCGTTGCTGCACAGCTATTTTCAGGTCTCTCCAGAGATGTTCGATCGGGTTCAAGTCCGGGCTCTGGCTGGGCCACTCAAAGACATTCAGAGACTTGTCCTGAAGTCACTCCTGCGTTGTTTTGGCTGTGTGCTTAGGGTCATTGTCCTGTTGAAAGGTGAACCTCCACCCCAGTCTGAGGTCCTGAGCACTCTGGAGAAGGTTTTCATCAAGGATCTCTCTGTACTTTGCACCGTTCATCTTTGCCTCGATCCTGACTAGTCTCCCGGTCCCTGCCGCTGAAAAACATCCCCACAGCATGATGCTGCCACCACCATGCTTCACCGTAGGGATTGTGCCAGGATTCCTCTAGATATGACGCTTGGCATTCAGGCTAAGGAGTTCAATCTTGGTTTCATCAGACCAGAGAATCTTGATGCTCATGGTCTGAGAATTTAAGTGCCTTTTGGCACACTTCAAGCGGGCTGTCATGTGCATTTTACTGAGGAGTGGCTTCCGTCTGGCCGCTCTACCATAAAGGCCTGATTGGTGGAGTGCTGCAGAGATGGTTGTCATTCTGGAAGGTTCTCCCATCTCCACAGAGAAACTCTAGAGCTCTGTCAGAGTGACCATCAGGTTCTTGGTCACCTCCCTGACCATGGCCCTTCTCCCCTGATTTGCTCAGTTTGGCTGGGCGGCCAGCTCTAGGAAGAGTCTTGGTGGTTCCAAACATTTTTAATTTAAGAATGATGGAGGCCACTGGTTTCTTGGGAATCTTCAATGCTATAGAATTTTTTTGGTACCCGTCCCAAGATCTGTGCCTGTCACGGAGCTCTGCGGACAATTCCTTCGACCTCATGGTTGGTTTTTGCTCTGACATGCACTATCAACTGTGGGACCTTATATAGACAGGTGTGTGCCTTTTCAAATCATGTCCAATCAATTGAATTTACCACCGGTGAACTCCAATCAAGTTGTAGAAACATCTCAAGGATGATCAATGGAAACAGGATGCACCGGAGCTCAATTTCGAGTCTCATAGCAAAGGGTCTGAATACTTATGTAAATAAATTAGCACATTTCTAAACCTGTTTTCACTTTTTCATTATGGGACATTGTGTGTAGATTGCATTTTAGAATTATGCTGCAACATAACAAAATGTTGTAAAATTCAAGGGGTCTGAATACTTTTCCGAAGGCACTGTATCCCAGCGAATTTCAGAATCAGACTGATAGGCCTTTATAACAATAATCATTTATAATTCCTAACTAATCATTCTAACAGCATTATGCTACAGCACCAAAAGGCACCAAATTCCATTGTGAAAAGGAATGGTCCATTGCCCAAATTGATTGGGACTAACCCCAAATCCACTTGTGCTTCTCTCATACAGTGGGCTTCAAAATTACTGGCACCCCTGACTGGCAATGCACAAACAATACTTAAAAAAATATAAACAATATAATTATAGCCAAACTCAAAATACCAACATGTGAGAAATACTGTACTTTATTAATTTGATCTATTTTGGTCTCATCCGACCATAGAACCCGTTCCAGTAATGTTTGACAAACTGTAGGCGCTTGAGTTTGTTGTATGATGACAGCGAAGGCTTTTTATGGCAACCCTCCCAAACAACTTGTGGTTATGTATGTGGCGTCTGGTCATAGCTGGAGACTTTCTGACCCCAAGATCGAACTATCGTCTGTAATTCTTCAGCTGTGAACCGTGGAGATATTTTGGCCACTGTGCATAGGGTCAATATAGACACACGTCCTCTTTTAGGCCAATTGTTAACATCTCCAGTTGCTTGAAACTTCTTAATTATTGCCCTGATAGTGGAAATGGGCATTTTCAACTATTGAGCTATTTTCTTATAGATATTTCCTGATTTGTGCAGCTCAACAACCTTTTGTCGCACATCATTACTGTATTATCAGGTCTTTCCCATAGTGATGGATGACTATGGGAACTTGGCCTGTATGTCACCTCTTATTTATACCCCAGTCAAACAAGAAGTCATGGCTTACCACTTAATCACTCAGGTGAACTTAACGTAAAATATGATGGGAATATACTTCAGTTAGAATTTACTCATAATTTCTAGGGGTGCCAATAATTGTGGCACACGTTTCAGAGAAAAATATTTATTTCACAAACGTCCCTTTTTCAGGACCCTGTCTTTCAAAGATAATTCGTAAATATCCAAATAACTTCACAGATCTTCATTGTAAAGGGTTTAAACACTGTTTCCCATGCTTGTTCAATGAACCATAAACAATTAATGAACATGCACCTGTGGAACGGTCGTTAAGACACTAACAGCTTATAGACGGTAGGCAATTAAGGTCACAGTTATGAAAACTTAGGACACTAAAGAGGCCTCTCTACTGACTCTGAAAAACACCAAAAGAAAGAAGCTCAGGGTCCCTGCTCATCTGCGTGAACGTGAAGGAGGCATGAGGACTGCAGATGTGGCCAGGGCAATAAATTGACATGTCCGTACTGTGAGACGCCTAAGACAACGCTACAGGGAGACAGGACGGACAGCTGATCGTCCTCGCAGTGGCAGACCACGTGTAACAACACCTGCACAGGCTCGGTACATCCAAACATCACACCTGCGGGACAGGCACAGGATGGCAACAACAACTGCCCGAGTTACACTGGGAACGCACAATCCCTCCATCAGTGCTCAGACAGTCCAGCCTCTCTCAGCCTATTGCGGACAGAGGGTTTGTAGGCCTGTTGTAAGGCAGGTCCCCACCAGACATCACTGGCAACAACGTCGCCTATGGGCACAAACCCACTGTCGCTGGACCAGAAAGGACTGGCAAAAAGTGCTCTTCACTGACGAGTCGCGGTTTTGTCTCACCAGGGGTGATGGTCYGATTCGCGTTTATCGTCGAAGGAATGAGCGTTACACCAAGGCCTGTACTCTGGAGCGGGATCGATTTGGAGGTGGAGGGTCCGTCATGGTCTGTGGCGGTGTGTCACAGCATCATCGGACTGAGCTTGTTGTCATTGCAGGCAATCTCAACGCTGTGTGTTACAGGGAATACATCCTCCTCCCTCATGTGGTACCCTTCCTGCAGGCTCATCCTGACATGACCTTCCAGCATGACAATGCCACCAGACATACTGCTTGCTCTGTGCGTGATTTCCTGCAAGACAGGAATGTCAGTGTTCTGCCATGGCCAGCGAAGAGCCCTGATCTCAATCCCATTGAGCATGTCTGGGACCTGTTGGATCGGAGGGTGAGGGCTAGGGCCATTCCCCCCAGAAATGTCCGGGAACTTGCAGGTGCCTTGGTGGAAGAGCGGGGTAACATCTCACAGCAAGAACTGGCAAATCTGGTGCAGTCCATGAGGAGGAGATGCATTGCAGAAACTTAATGCAGCTGGTGGACACACCAGATACTGACTGTTACTTTTGATTTTGACCCTCCCTTTGTTCAGGGACACATTATTCCATTTCTGTTAGTCACATGTCTGTGGAACTTCTTCAGTTTGTCTCAGTTGTTGAGTTGTTGTTTACACATGTTAAGTTTGCTGAAAATAAACACAGTTGACAGTGAGAGGACATATCTTTTTTTGCTGAGTTTACATTTCACAATCATTTTACTTAAAGGCTCGATTTTTGTGAATCTTTTGAATGAAAGACCAAGAGGATAAACAGCAAAGACTTTTTTTCACAGCCCGTTTTGCTCATATTTACCAAGGGTGCCAATATTAGTAGAGGGCACTGTAGTTGTATTTAGTGATGTTTCCATCCTCTCACTTCTAATAATAATTTGGAGGGTGTTTATATTTGTCCTGTTAAACTTATTATAGATTTTCTTTTTTGGTGCATATCCCAACTCCCCCTGAGACACCCGCAGGGAGTGGTCTCACGGCCAGGGTCGCCATTGTCCAGCGCCCCTGGAGCAATTAGAGTTAAGCGACAGCAACATTTTGCCACCTTGTCGGCTCCGGTATTTGAACCAGGAACCTTTCGGTTACTGGCCAAACCAGAATAACACAAATTACAATTCATGGAAGATCAACACATATATAAACACAAACAAATTATGAAATTTCAGTCATAACTAACGGTTACTTATTCCAATACACTTAAATTAGCTTACACACAGACGTAAGACTACAAACTCCAAGGTGGCCTTTGCAGTTTAAGCGACTTGAATCAAAAAGCACAACATAAGGCACTTGACAATGTGTGTCCATTATCCTTGTGTTCAAAAGCCTCAGACACTAGTGGTGGTAGCAAACTGGTGACGGAGAGACCTGGATGGGCTAGCAGGAGAGAGGATGGGATGGTGAGCTGGCAAGGGTAGGGTGGTCTGGACAGGACAGCTGGTGGGGAACTATCCCTGGTGGATGGGCTCGAGTGGGAGGAGCTGGTAGTAGAGCTGTGGGTTTTTCTGGGCTATTCACTGAGTATTTAGAACAGTCCTAAAAGCAGACAGACACCCCTCAACCTTTTTATTTATTTAACCTTTATTTAACTAGGCAAGTAAGTTAAGATCAAATTCTTATTTACAATAACGCCTACCCCGGCCAAACCTAGACGACGCTGGGCCAATTGTGCGCCGTTCTATGGGACTCCCAATCACAGTCGGATGTGATACAGCCTGGATTCGAACCAGGGCTACAATTTAGGGCTACAACTTCCTGAAAGGATTCAATAGAAATCAAATGTGGGCAACTGCCACACAATAAAAAAAAATGTATTGTGTGGCATATTCATTTAACCTTTGTTTTATCATGGTGTCATTTTATAAAAGCACACTCTTTTGAAGCTAGTAAACCATTTTATTATTATTATTATTTTTTAGGTTTAATATTTCATGGAATCTTTATCCAATAGTACAAAGGCTACATTCTCTGAAATGTTAGAATAGTTATGATAAATTGTTAATATCTATAAATATCTAGCCATTCTGCCATTGCATAGTAGGATATATGCAAACGTCTTTACTAGGCTTACATTGGCATTGTTTGTGTTTGGTTTCCGTCCTCTGTCAACAATACCAGCTATGTTCTGATCTGACATTTGCATGCGCACTGCATGGGGAAATGGATAAAAGTGTCTTATTGTTGTCATAGCAACCCTATAAATGGCCTCCTTGGCGGAGGTGAACAATGGTTAGACGTGGGGAGGTCTAATAGTCCTTTTCTTGTTATTCACATCCACATCTGCTGCTCTCCATTCAAAGCTATGGGATGTTCTGCTGATTATTTTATATCCTGCTTCCCATTTGAAAAATTACAGGCTGAAGAAATTTGAATGAAATTAGGAATTCTGTCACCATCTGTGTGAAGAAGTGCAAATAGGTTAGCAGTTAGATTTTTGATAATTTTTGCTCAAAAATAAAAATTATACATGGCAAATTACATACAGTGTTGATATTTGGTGGTGTTATTTCCTAGACAAGGTTCCCCAACCTAGACCATCCCTTACCATATAAGGTATATAGATGACACCAGAGCTTAGCAACCATGAGACATGCAGCAGTAGATTATCGCTACCGTCACCTTGGCCTAAATGATCCTCACTCCAAATGACTCTGTGTAAAACATTTATGGCGCTAAGCAATTGTGTTAGCAGCCACCCCCTGGTTAGCTGTTCGCTTCCATTCAGAGAATAGGCCTGCAGAGTGTGAAGAGTTAACTTCTTATTGTATTCTAGAGGTTTTACCTCAGAGGTCTACAACTGTAAAGTCCATGTAACTGGGTAAGGATGCTGTATCATATCATGTTATCATAGCCTTTCCATATCATATCATGTTTTACGGGCATTCAAAGTGACCTGGAATTCACTCAAAACCTGTCACGTGCTAAAATACATCTGGATATGTATAAATCAGTTTGAATTGTTTCCCTGTTGAACAACAAGGTAGAAAACAAGTGATCRACCTGTGGCTATTAACCTGTAAATCAACACGCAGGTTGTATGAAATTATCATTAATCTCTAAGAAAGAGAAGAACAGTTAACATAATGCCATGGTTAAATCAGCCAGTGTCCGAGCTTTGTCCCTCAGCCTTAGCTCGGGGGGGGGGGGGTTGTAGAGCTTGAAAGAAAGTACAAGTTGAGAAAGAAACCACAGATGTCAATTGTCCTTGGCGAAAGATAGAATGGGAGTGAAACCACCTGCCTGTAGCCTACACCAAGACATCACACATTCAATGACAGAGGGACTCCTGTTGCTGTCCTACATGACAGAGCAAGGACTGAAGCTTTTGGAGAGGGGACGCACCCTGTAAAGCACTCACACTGGCTGATGTAGTGTTTTACATGACATCACAGTGAAGGATTTGTACAGTAGGCTAAACTTCTTTCCAGTTGACAATAAGTTCACAATGCCTGAGAAAAAAAAGATTATTCTGCTCCTCATCTTAATTGAGTACTTCAAACTGGTGTGACTTGTTGTAATAATTGCCAAGCTTGTTTCTCACTTCTATGTGTGGTCAATGACTCCTCACCTTAGCTTAGCCTATGTATTCTCCTTATGCAAACACACACCAGTGACCGATGACTCAGAGGGAGATTTTTTTTAAAAGAGGGGAAAAGAGGAATCCAACCCCCGCATCCATATTGATTAAACAAATTTGCCGCAAATCATTTTACAAATGCTCTGTGGGAGGCTATAGAAGCTGGTGGAAATGCCCCTATTCAGACGCCCTCCTCCCCCGCAGGGAAGGAACCCTGACTCTTCGCTCGTTTAAGCATGCTGACAGACAGACAGCCTCTGATCCTCTGGCCATCTGCAGGGAGGGTCAGCCAGCCCAGTGCACTGCCATGGGGTCTTTGTGTCCCCAAACCTTGAGATTTAACAGTGACAAAAAAATAACATTGGCCATCATCAGGGAGGAAMGGAGCAAACATAGAGAAAAAACATTAATTCAGAGGGCACAGAATGTGTAGTATAAATATTTCAAGGGATATTTATTGATGTTACGTATAGGCAATTATGAGTACAAAAACATAAATACTGAAAACAGGTGTTCTCCACTGCTCAGCTAATACACAGAGTACACATCAACATCTAATATTAAACATTAATTAGTGTCCTGGACATATAAACGAGAGCAGTGGACCTTAAAGATAACACTGTAATGAAAAGTGCTATACAAATTAAATGTATTTTTATTATGTGCTGGATCTGAGGGGTAGCCCCACAGGGGAAGGTAAACAGGAAGTACCAGATGTAACAGACTGACCTAACTATGCACACACACAATGCCTGCCTTGTCACTACTGGTGAGTAGATGTGGCAGATAACCTACAATCTCTATCAGTAATGACTATAGGGTTAACATAAGCCAAGTTTGCAGATATCTCAAAATCTAACTGTACCTTGATGGACAGAGGTGGCCTACTAAAATTACCTGTCCTGTAACCTCTTTTTTTTTTTTWWACCTTTTTGCTGGGGATTTAAAAATACACACCCAATCTCTTTTAATTCTGACAGGAGTGATCACAAACCAGATCAATTGATATAACAACTGTTTCATTAACAAAACTCTGTCATAATGAATGGTTTTTAATATTGTCTTGATTCTCATAAATTGGGAGCTTCTGTAAAATTTACCATAGCACTTGTTTGGTCCTTCCATGTTGGGGGCCCGGGCATCCTTCCCCTTCTCATAACCTCAAACATGTGGTCAGCTCCTATTATTTTAACTGCTTCCAGTGGCTTGAGATCCTGCTCAACCTCAGAGTGCAATCAGGAACAGGAATGGCCACATTAAACGTTCAGGCTGGGGACAGCTTAGGTTACCATAGTTATGAAGACTGGAGGGGAAAAAAACAAGGTAAAATGGTGGCAATAACCATCTAAAGTGCCTGAGCAATGTGCCTCACAATCAATCCTTCTCTCATCTTCYAGGTCGTCTATCGATTCGATATAGGGGGTTAAAACTAATTGAAAACACCACAACACTTTCACAAACAAATATCAATATCATAGTTAGGTATGCCCAGAACTTGCAAGAGAGGGATTGGGGCAAATTCCAAATTCCGTTTTCTACTTCTGTTTGACATCCACACAAATACACTATATATACAAAAGTATGTGGACACCCCTTCAAATTAATGGATTCAGCTATTTCAGCCACACCTGTTGCTGACAGGAGTATAAAATCGAGAACACAGCCATGCAATCTACATAGACAAACATTGGCAGTAGAATGGCCTTACTGAAGAGCTCAGTGACTTTCAGCGTGGCACCATCATAGGATGTCACCTTTCCAACAAGTCAGTTCATCAAATTTCTGCCATGCTAGAGCTGCCCCGGTCAACTGTAAGTGCTGTTATTGTGAAGTGGAAACGTCTAGGAGCAACAATGGCTCAGCCGCAAAGTGGTAGGCCACACAAGCTCACAGAACGGGACCGACGAGTGCTGTAGCGCATAAAAATAGTCTGTCCTCGGTTGCAACACTCACTACCGAGTTCCAAAATGCCTCTGGAAGCAATGTCAGCACAATAACTGTTCGTCGGGCGCTTCATGAAATGGATTTCTGTGGCCGAGCAGCCGCACAAGCCTAGGATCACCATGTGCAATGCCAACCGTCGGCTGGAGTCGTGTAAAGCTCACCACCATTGGACTTTGAGATGGTAAAAACGCATTCTCTGGAGTGATGAATCACGCTTCACCATCTGGCAGCCCGACAGACAAATCTAGGTTTGGTGGATGCCAGGAGAACGCTACCTGCCCGAATGCATAGTGCCAATTGTAAAGTTTGGTGGAGGAATAATGGTCTGGGCTGGTTTTCATTGTTTGGTCTTAACGCTTCAGCATACAATGACATTCTAGATGATTCTGTGCTTCCAACTTTGTGGCAACAGTTTGGGGAAGGCCCTTTCCTGTTTTAGCATGGCAATGCCCCCATGCACAAAGCGAGGTCCATACAGAAATGGTTTGTCAAGATCGGTGTGGAAGAACTTGACTAGCCTGCACAGAGCCCTGACCTCAACCCCATCGAACACCTTTGTGCCCGACCTCACTAATGCTCATGGCTGAATGGAAGCAAGTCACCGCAGCAATGCTCCAACAACTAGTGGAAAGGTTTCCCAGATTAGTGCAGGTTGTTATAGCAGCAAAGGGGGGACCAACTCCATATTAATTCCCATGATTTTGGAATGAGACGTTCGACAAGCAGGTGTTCACATACTTTTGGTCATGTAGTGTATGGTCATGTTGATTTTTCAGTTCTATGAAGAAGAAGATTATGATTATGCTCAGCGGAAGCAGCTGAAATTGGGGTGGTGAAGGATAGCCAKCTAGTAATGTTTACAGCAGCTATCATTACCACAGAGAGAGCCATGCACTTCCTCCTGAGAGGGGAGTAGACCATTACCATGGCTCCACAACACAGGGAGCAGCTCAATTGTCATTACATTTACATTTAAGTCATTTAGCAGACGCTCTTATCCAGAGCGACTTACAAATTGGTGCATTCACCTTATGATATCCAGTGGAACAACCACTTTACAATAGTGCATCTAACTCTTTTAAGGGGGAGGGGGGGGTTAGGAGGATTACTTTATCCTATCCTAGGTATTCCTTAAAGAGGTGGGGTTTCAGGTGTCTCCGGAAGGTGGTGATTGACTCCGCTGWCCTGGCGTCGTGAGGGAGTTTGTTCCACCATTGGGGTGCCAGAGCAGCGAACAGTTTTGACTGGGCTGAGCGGGAACTGTACTTCCTCAGAGGTAGGGAGGCGAGCAGGCCAGAGGTGGATGAACGCAGTGCCCTTGTTTGGGTGTAGGGCCTGATCAGAGCCTGAAGGTACGGAGGTGCCGTTCCCCTCACAGCTCCGTAGGCAAGCACCATGGTCTTGTAGCGGATGCGACCTTCAACTGGAAGCCAGTGGAGAGAGCGGAGGAGCGGGGTGACGTGAGAGAACTTGGGAAGGTTGAACACCAGACGGGCTGCGGCGTTCTGGATGAGTTGTCATTACAACATAAAACGCACACAGACACCAACACGCGTGCCGACGCACGCGCACACACAACACTTTTCTTCTTCACATATTCCTGTTTTGAGAGGTTTATAGATTGTGCGAGGAATGAGCGGTTGCACACACAAAACTAATCCAGCCTAATGGCCCGTTGTTCATAAAGATGCCACGTGAGTGATGTGAGCAGAGCAAGTTATTGTGACCTTGGGACACACAAKTCTACCCCAGATCTCAGAAGACTCACTGTCACATCAGTTGCTGGCTGGCACTGCCACCGCCCATAAAAAACACGCCAGCTTGTGTTCGTGGGACAGAGGGAGTCATAATACTCCACAGGCTACCTCAAGTAATATCCACTGGAGAAAGATGAGAAAATGTGATTGTGTTTAGAATTTAGTAAGCCACTATGATGCCAAAGTTCTGAAGACTCATAACATTGTATGTAAGTCGATATTTATAATAACAAGTAACCAATGTAAGAACAACCGCCCCCCCCATATTCATTATGGTTTATGAAAGAGGAAAATCATTTGCCATAGATCACTGTTTGGTAGTGTCCACGTGTGGACACAAACTCATCCCATGTTTTCAATTCCATTTCCCCACTGCGAGTCGGATGTTACGCAGGCTCCGTGACTCCTTCCAGTCAGCATCCACACAATGAGAAAAATATACTCCTCTACTCTTGCCTGCATATTTTTCTCATAAAAACTCTGATAATTTAACCATCTGGCCGGAACCAGAAAAAAGTCCTAAAAGGGGCACAAATAAGGTCAAGGGTTGCCGCCTCCCTGGGTCAGGGGCCTTTGAAGGTTGTTATAGTGGACTTTACGAAAATTGTCAGCCTAGATCCACTTGACAAATTAAAGCACATTCTTCTGTTTTTAACAAGTATTCCAATACAGTTGCCAACCACCAAACATCACCAAAGGAAATGTTGGTCATAATGTCTGTCATCAATATAGTAGACTGCGAGGAGAGCAGAGGATAGAAGTCGGTGATATAGACACAGTATATACAGTTCCTTCGGAAAGTATTCAGACCCCTTGACTTTTTCCACATTTTGTTAGGTTACAGCCTTATTCTAAAATAGATTAAATTTGTTGATGCACCTTTGGAAGCGACTACAGCCTCGAGTCTTTTGGGGTCTGACACTACAAGCTTGGCACACCTGTATTTGGGGAGCTTCTCCCATTCTTCTCTGCAGATCCTCTCAAGCACTATTAGGTTGGATGGGGACACAGCTATTTTCAGGTCTCTCCAGAGATGTTCGATCAAGTCCGGGCTCAGGCTGGGCCACTCTAGGACATTCAGACCTGCCCCGAAGCCACTCCTGCATTGTCTTGGCTGTGTGCCTAGTGTTGTTGTCCCGTTGGAAGGTGAACCTCCACCCCAGTCTGAGGTTCTGAGCGCTCTGGAGAAGGTTTTCATCAAGGATCTCTCTGTACTTTACTCTGTTCATCTTTAGTCTCCCAGTCCCTGCCGCTGAATAACATCCCCACAGCATGATGCTGCCACGACCATGCTTCACCGTAGGGATGGTGCCAGGTTTCCTCCAGAAGCGACACTTGGCATTCAGGCTAAAAGAGTTCAATCTTGGTTTCATCAGACCAGAGAATCTTGTTTCTCATGGTCTGAGAGTACTTTAGGTGCCTTTTGGCAAATGCCAAGTGGGCTGTCATGTACCTTTGCTGAGTGGCGGCTTCCGTCTGGCCACTCTACCATAAAGGCCTGATTGGTGGAGTGCTGCAGAGATGGTTGTCCTTCTGGAAGGTTCTTCCATCTCCACAGAGGAATTATGGAGCTCTGTCAGAGTGACCATTGGGTTCTTGGTCACCTCCCTGACCAAGGCTCTTCTCCCCCGATTGCTCAGTTTGGCCGGGCGGCTAGGTCTAGGAGTCTTGGTGGTTCCAAACTCCTTCCATTTAAGAATGATGGAGGCCACTGGGTTCTTGGGAACCTTCAATGCTGCAGACATTTTTAAGTACCCTTCCCCAGACCTGTGCCTCGACACAATCCTGTCTCGGAGCTCTACGGACATTTCCTTTGACCTCATGGCTTGGTTTTTGCTCTGACATGCACTGTCAACTGGGGGACATTATATAGACAGGTGTGTGCCTTTCCAAATAATGTCCAATCAATTGAAATCAAGTTGTAGAAACAAATCAAGGATGATCAATGGAAACAGAATGCACCTGAGCTCAATTTCGAGACTCATTGCAAAGGGTATGAATACTAATATAAATAAGGTATGTTTTTTATTTCTAATAAATTATCAAAAAATTCTAAAAACCTGTTTTCGCTTTGTTATTATGGGGTATTGTGTGTAGATTGATGAGAAAAAAAATATTTAATACATTTTAGAATAAGGCTGTAACATAAAATGTGGAAAAAGGGAAGGGGTCTGAATACTTTCTGAATGCAATGTATGTGTGTACAGTTGAAGTCGGAAGTTTACATACACCTTAGTCAAATACGTTTAAACTCAGTTTTTCACAATTCCTGACATTTAATCCTAGTAAAAATCCCCTGTCTTAGGTCAGTTAGGAACACCACCTTATTTTAAGAATGTGAAATGTCAGAATAATAGAGAGAATGATTTATTTCAGCTTTCATCACATTCCCCGTGGGTCAGAAGTTTACATACACTCAATTAGTATTTGGTAGCATTGCCTTTAAATTGTTTAAGTTGGTTCAAACGTTTCGGGTAGCCTTCCACAAGCTTCCCACAATAAGTTGGGTGAATATTGGCCCATTCCTCCTGACAGAGCTGGTGTAACTGAGTCAGGTTTGTAGACCTCCTTGCTCGCACACGCTTTTTCAGTTCTGCCCACAKATTTTCTATAGGCTTGAGGTCAGGGCTTTGTGAACTGCTCGCTTCAGGTCCTGCCACAACATCTCAATTGTGATTATGTCTGGCCAATCCAAAACTTTAAATATGTGGAAATTTAACCATATTCATGTAGACTTGATCGTGTCTTTTGGATCATTGTCTTGCTGCATGATCCAGCTGCGCTTCAGCTTCAGCTCACAGAGGGATGGCTTGCCATTCTCCTGTAGAATTCTCTGATACAGAGCACAATTCATGGATCCTTTTATTAAGGAAAGTCGTCCAGGTCCTGATGCAGAAAAGCATCCCCAATCCATCCCACTACCACCACCAAGGTTCTTACTGTTAAATGCAGTGTTTGGAATTCGCCAGGCATAATGGGACCCATGTCATCCAAAAAGTTATACTTTTGACTCATCTATCCATAGAACATTCTTCCAAGAGTTTTGATGATCATCCAGGTGCTTTTTGGGAAACTTGAGTCAACTTCTTGGACGCTGCCTGCTTTATATAGCAAGCCACGGCCATGTGACTCACTGTCTGTAGAAGCAAACCATTTTCGTGAACAGGGTGGTGTACCTAGTAAGCTGGCCACTGAATGTGTGTATATACACAGAACAAAAATTTTAAAGCAACATGTAAAGTGTTTCATTTCATGAGCTGAAAAAAAAACGAATTCACTGAAAGCTTATTTCTCTAAAATTGTGTGCACCATTTGTTTACATCCCTGTTAGTGAGCATTTCTCCTTTGCCAAGATAATCCATCCACCTGACAGGTGTGGCATATCAAGAAGCTGATTAAACAGAATGATCATCACACAGGACAACAAAAGGCCACTCTAAAATGTGCAGTTTTGTCACACAATGCCACATCAAGTTGAGTGAGCGTGCAATTGGCATGCTGACTGCAAGAATGTGCCCCAGCGCTGTTGCCAGATCATTTCATTTGAATTTCTCCACCATAAGCCGCCTACGTCATTTTAAAGAATTTGCAGTACGTCCAACTGGCCCACAATCGCAGACCACGTGTTACCATGCCAGCCTTGGACCACCACATCCGGCTTCTTCACCTGCGGGATCGTCTGAGACTAGCCACCTGGACAGCTGATGAAACTGTGGGTTTCCCATTTAGAATTTCTGCACAAACTGTCAGATACCGTCTCATCTGCGTGCTTGTCGTCCTCACCAGGGTGTTGACCTGACTGCAGTTAGGCATCGTAACCAACTTTAGTGGGCAAATGCTCACCTTTGATGGCCACTGACAAACTGGAGATGTTTGCTCTTCACGGATGAATCCCGGTTTCAACTGTACCGGGCAGATGGCAGACAGCATGTATTGTGTCGTGTGGGCGAGTGGTTTGCTTATTTCAACGTTGTGAACAGAGTGCCCCATGGTGGTGGTAGAGTTATGGTATGGGCAGATATAAGCTACGGACAACAAACACAATTGCATTTTATTGATGGCAATTTGAATGCACAGCGATACCGTGACGAGATCCTGATGCCCATTGTTCTGCCATTCTTCCACAGCCATCACCTCATATCGCAAGGATCTTTACACAATTGCTGGAAGCTGAAAATGTCCCAGTTCTTCCATGGCCTGCATTCTCATCAGAAATGCCACCCATTGAGCATGTTTGGGATGCTCTGGGTCGACGGGTACGACAGCGTGTTCCAGTACTTGCCAATACCAGCAACTTCGCACAGCCATTGAAGAGTGGGACAACATTCCACAGGCCACAATCAACAGCCTGATCAACTATATGCAAAGGAGAGGCAAATGTTGGTGATGCCATTTGGTATCTGTGACCAACAGATGCATGTCTGTATTCCCAGTCATGCGAAATCCATAGCTTAGGGCCTTGTGAATTTATTTCAATTGACTGATTTCCTTACATTAAATGTAACTCAGTAAAATCTTTGAAATTGTTGCCTGTTGCGTTTATATTTTTGTTCAGTATAAGATACCTTATAGGGTATTAGTACAGTGACAAGCGTCTGTACCCCTTCCAGAACAAATATATACATATATATTTAAACTTTTTGTTTGAGGTTAATATTTTCTACCTATCTAAGCATAGAGGAATAAATGTGTGCCAGGCTACACTAAGAAATAGTATGGTTAGGGTGCAGTATTGTTCCCAAGGGGTACAAAAATATGAAAATACCCAATGTACCTTCAGTTCAGAGGTGTGCACATGGTACTGTTGTATAATCTAGTGTGTGGATAATCTAGTATAAATTGTACATTTTAGTACCCAATATTTTGAATACAAAAAGGTACAATCATCACACACCATGCCCATCATTATGGTATTTTCGAGGATGCCCTATGGCAGGGCGATTTTTATTTATTTATTTTACTTTGTTGCAGTGTGTTTTAACATGCACATTGATTGATCTTATGCTACACAATGATAAATAATACATTTTCCTAAACTAATCCAATCTGTTAGTAGATGGACTTATTGGACTCGTTACGGAGATGTTTGTTCCCGTTTAGATGGTTTAGGTAGTCTCAATTTTTCCTACCTTGGCAGTCATAGTAAATGCAGGTTGCGGGTGATTTAAAAGTTCAGATTTTTAGATATCTTAACTCTGCCTGGATTCAAATAGGATTTACATAGAACTTTGCATGCCAGTATAATGTGACCTGCCAGATGTGGCCTGCAAACTGGAGTTTCAGACCATTGTATTAGGGTAAAACTAGGCTGTCAAAGTATAGCCTTATGATATATTTAATGTATTGTCATAAAGACTTTTTAATTTCAATGATAAAATAGGCACTCACTTGGTGAAGGCTACTGGACTAAAAGCCATTGAATGCAACAACCATGTCTCTGTCACTAGAAAACACAGTCATAGGTGGTACTGGTAACTCTTCAATTTACTTCAAATCAAACTTTATTTGTCACGTGCTGAATACAACAAGTGTAGACTTTACCGTGAAATGCTTACTTACAAGACCTTAACCAACAGTGCAGTTCAAGAAGAGTTAATTAAATATATAAAAAGTAACACAATAGGAATAACAATAACGGGGCTATATACAGGGGGCACTGGTACAGGTTAGTTGAGGTAATTTGTACATGTAGGTGGGGGTGAAGTGACTATGCATAGATAATAAACAGCGAGTAGCAGCAGTGTACAAAAGGGAGGGGGGGTCAATGTAAATAGTTCAGTGGCGATTTAATTAATTGTTCAGCAGTCTAATGGCTTGGGGGTAGAAGCTGTTGAGCCTTTTTGTCCTAGACTTGGTGCTCCAGTACCGCTTGCCGTGCGGTAGCAGAGAAAACGGTCTATAACTTGGGGGACTGGAGTCTCTGACAATTTTATGGGCTTTCCTCTGACACCGCCTAGGTCCTGGATGGCAGGAAGCTTGGCCCCAGTGATGTACTGGGCCGTTCGCAGTACCCTCTGTAGCGCCTTATGGTCAGAGGCCGAGCAGTTGCCATACCAGGCGGAGATGCAACCGGTCAGAATGCTCTCGATGGTAAAGCTGTAGAACCTTTTGAGGATCTGGGGACCCATGCCAAATCTTTTCAGTCTCCTGAGGGGGAAAAGGTTTTGTGGTGCCCTCTTTACGACAGTCTTGGTATGTCTGGACAGTGATATTTATATTGGTGATGTGGACACCAAGGAACTTGAAACTCTTGACCCACTCCATCACAGCCCCATCGATGCTAATGAGGGCCTGTCCGTCCTGCATTTTCCTGTAGCCCACGACCAGCTCCCTTGTCTTGCTCACATTGTGTGTGTGCCATTGAGGGTGAATGGGCAAGACAAAATATTTAAGTGCCTTTTGAACGGGGTACGGTTGTAGGTGCCAGGCACCTCGGTTTGAGTGCGTCAACAACTTCAACGTTGCTCGGTTTCTCATGCTCAACAGTTTCCGTTGTGTATCAACAAGGGTTCACCACCCAAAAGCCATCCAGCCAACTTGACAACTGTGGGAAGCATGGAGACAACATGGGCCAGCATCCCAGTGGGACGCTTTCGACACCTTGTAGAGTCCATGCCCCGACAAATTGAGGCTGTTCTGAGGGCAAAAGGGGGTGCAACTCAATATTAGGAAGGTGTTCCTAATGTTTTGTACACACAGTGTAAGCCTTTACACCCTACAGTGTTAAAACAACACCTAGAAACCTTTTAAGAGGTAGATGTTTGACATTTAAATAGGACAAAATGGCTTTGTCACTGTGCTGGTTCCCTAAACAGGCAAATTTGTAAATCTTTCCAAAGGTACCCTTCTGTACCTGTACTATCCTGTCCCCTAAGGTAAACTAGGGTAAAATTAGGTACAAAGGACATACCTTATAGGCTATTAATACAGTGAAAAGTGTTTGTACCCCTTTAAGAACAAATCTTTATTTCTGAGAGTGTACAGGACAAAACAATGCAGCACAACCATCAGTCAGGGCCCATGTCTGCAAAATCACAGTGGTTTGTCTGGATAACCATGGTTCTTGCTATTTTACTACTATGAACATATCAGAGTTTCACTCATATGAAGGCTTTTTGTTTTCAGAGGCCATTTTACATCAACACAGAGTACATTAAAGATGCAACGCCAGCCTGTCATTAACCCTGACCTGTCTGGTCTGATGGACCAGGATGAAAGCCTAGGATTAGTACTTATCACTGAATCACTCATTTTGGTGGCTGCTCCCTATAGTTGTCAGTACTTCTTCTGACCTACACAATACCAACACTGTCCTGTGAAGTTTGTTGCGAGCACTTTACATTCAAAATCCCAATTTTAAATGTCCAATTAAAATAGTTCAACAGACAGAGCTAGAGTAGATGAGACATCATGTAGCTTCAAGGTAGCGCCAACATTCATCTTTATGCCCTCACCATCTTGTAAAAAAAAAAAATCTGGGTTGCCTTTCAAACATGAGAATGTGTTTGGTTCTACTCCACAAGCGTTCAAAAAGTTAAAACAAATGCTCAACATATGACAGCCCCATAACGGTGTTGGAAGTACGTGTTGGAAGGCATGCGTTTTCCAGCTCACAACTGCTTAGTCCTGTTCAGTAGGACATCTTGTGCTTATTGTTGCCTGGCTCTTAAAAGAGGTGATAAAGTCCTTGCTCCACTCTCTTCCTAAAACGGTGACAGTGAATGATACATGGTGGGTAAGAAGTGTCCCGTTTTTAGGGGATGTGTCTACACACATCTATACAATCTAGCAAATCATGCAATTTATAAAGGATTTCTGTGTAATAGAAGAGGTAACAAGCTATACACAAGGACATGAGACATGTCCTAACCAGCAAATGACAAATGTATGCATTAAAATAACTATTTATACTCTACTATATTCTTTTAAATTTGCATTTTTTTTAAGAGAAAATCACAACAAAAAAATAGACTGGAAATACACATCTGTAAAATAAATCAGCTTTATCTTTAAACATTCTCACTCGGGTTCCTTTGTAAATGAATTGATGACGCAAGGTGATGAGAAAAAAAAACACATTTATTTTACATCTCCTGTTTCCCACAATCAGCCTAACTATGAAGGAGGAAAACAAACAAACACAATTTTCTCACAGGACTTTGCCTCAGGGAGCTCTGTTTGGCTAGGGAGGGGCTTCATCAGTGCACACCATTATTAATCTTTCTTAATTGTAGGTTTCTATATTCACAAAGTAACACAGCTGGATTTTTCATCATTAGACTTTTGTTTATGGAAGCTGAGAGCAGGCTAACAACAACAATTGGATGACAAAGTCAACAGAAAACATCAAGGAAGAGCATTAATGATAAGTGATCATAGACCTGCTGCAAAAATACACATCTAACCATATGCTAAACACAATGAAAACATGGTTTGAGAGGCACGAATATACAATATGTGAACGATAATTAATGACTTGTGTGTTTCAAGTGGAGTTGTATGCCCATGCCGACCAATGATTCCTTTGGGTTAATTGCTTTATTTATCAAATGTTATATCGTCTCATTCTTGTTGTGCATAAATCGCTCTTATCCCACTCACATCTTTTGACTTTTTGGGCAATAAAAGAGGGGAGTTGGCTAGCTAGGTTGTGTGGCATGCCTTGAATGCCTATGAAACAGCTTGCATTCCACATGTTGCACAGTAATGGAATCCTCATCTGAAAAGGAATGCATCATGGTGGAATAATTGCCATTACTCCTCTCTGGCCACTTAGTTCAAATGGATTTAGATCTGTCTGCACCACCCCTCCTCCTAGTAGGCAAGGGGGGGGGGGAACATTAACATAAAAAGGCCAAACTTTTTTTCTCTCTCCATGGTATGGTTTATCCACAGTAAGATATACAATATCTGGGTTATTGGACAAATTATTTTCTGAATTGAATGTGTAATTTCAAGTTTCAAGTTGTATTAGTCATTTGTACAGGATACACATGGTATACACCACCCAACTAAATGCTTACTTGCAGGTTCCTTCTTGACAATGCAACAATAAGAAATAATAAGAATACAAACACGAAGTCAATGGCTCGGTAGAATAGAATTAACACTTGAGCATAAGTATAATACAGGAAGGCACAATTTATATGTATCAGAGAAAGGGGAGATTGGGGGCAAGTGTTTCAATTGTGCAGTATTAGCAATAGTAAAGAGTCTGGTAGCAGAAATTGTGGTTTGTGTCTGAAGCATGAATGTGTGTGTGTATGTCTATGTGGGTGTGTGCGGAGAATCAGAGCAGGTGGTCAGTCCAGTTCAAGTGTTCAGCAGTCTGATAGCTTGTAGATACCAACAGGCTCAGAGACCGTTTCTATCAGACCTCATGCTCCGATACAGTCTGCTCGACGGTAAGTGAGTGAACAGCTTGTAGCTGGGGTGTGTGGGGTCCTTGATGATGTTGGGGGACTTCCTCGGGCACCGTTTCAAGTTGACGTCCTGGATGGGTGGGACCACTGGGCCGTCTTCACCACCCACTGAAGGGTCTTGTGGTCGTGGACGGAGCAATTCCCATACCAGGCCATAATGCAACCGGTCAGGACGCTCTCGATGGTGCAGTGGTAGTATTTGGAGAGGATTCGGGGTGGCATACCGAATTTCGTCAGCCGCCTTAGGAAGTAGAGGCGCTGTTGCGCCCTCTTGACAAGAGTGGTGGTGTTGGTCCATGTCAAGTCCTCGGTGATGTGGGCACCGAGGAACGTAAAACTGCTGACCCTCTCTACTGCAGTCCCGTTGATGTGGATCGGGGTGAGTTCCCTCCTCTGCTTTCTGAAGTCAACAATGAACTCCTTTGTTTTGCTGACATTGAGGGAGAGGTTGTTGTCCTGGCACCACAATGCCAGTTCACTTACCTCCTCCCTATAGGCTGACTCGTCGTTGTTAGTCATCAGGCTCACAACTGCTGTGTTGTCAACGAACTTGATGATGGAGTTGGTGTCGTGCAAAGCCACGCAGTCATGGGTGAACAGGTAGTACAGCAGAAGGTTGAGGACACACCCCTGGGGGGCCCCTGTGTTAAGAGTCAGTGTGGAGAAGGTGGTTGCGAATCCTCACAGCCTGTGGTCTCCCCGTCAGGAAGTCCAGGATCCAGTTGCAGAGAGTAGTGACCAGACCCATGGCTCTGAGTTTAGTGATGAGCTTGGAGGAAACAATAGTGTTGAATGCTGAACTTTAGTCAATGAACAGTATTCTCACATAGGTGTTCCTCTTATCCAGATGTGTTACGGCCTTGTGAATAGCGATGAAAAATGGCATTGGAGCTGTTGGAGCGGTTCATGCCTGGCATGCTGGCCTTGATGTGGGCCGTGACTAGCCTCTCGAAGCACATCATGATGACAGGGGTGAGCGTGATGGGGCGATAGTCATGTCACCTTGGTTTTCTTGGGCACTGGGATGATGGTGGTCTCCTTGAAYCAAGTGGGGACTACAGTCTTGGGACAGGAACAGGTTGAAGATGTCCAAGAAGACGCCCGCCAGCTGGACAGTGCACACCCTTAGGATGCAGTCAGAGATGCGGTCTGGGCCGGCGGCATTGTGAGTATTCACCCTTTTGAGAGTTTCTCATATCACCCTAAGAGAGTGAAAGCACCTGGTCATCCAGAGCATTGAGATCCTTCCTGGATGGCTCGGTATTGTCTGCCTCAAAGCGAGCACAGAATGTGTTAAGCCTGTCTGGGAGGGAGGCTTCAGTGGGCACCACACAGCTGTCACATGCATCACGTGTCTGAGTTGTTTGTCGAACACTGATTCAAGTTTGAGTTTGTATCGTCTTTTTGCACTAATGTATTTGCGGAGCTAGTACCTGCTTGCCTTGTACGTGTCACCGGGTTCATTCTGCTGACATTGAATGCTGCAGTACGGGCTCTCGGCATGGTATGGATTTCTCCGTTCAGCCAGGGCTTTTGGTTGGGGTATGTCCGGATTGTTATTGTGGGTCAACATCATGAACGCATTTCCTAATGAAGCCTATGACTGACGATGTATATTCCTCAATGTTGATGGATGAGTCCTGGTTGGATGAATCGTTGAACATATTCTAATCAGTATTCTCAAAACAGTCCTGTAGCATTGAGTCTGCCTCCTCTGTCCAGCGCCTCACTATACTCTGTGTTGGTGGCTACCTCTTGAGTTGCTGTTGAAGGCAGGGTTTGTGTGGGAACTGGTGGGAGGTCCAAGTGGTCTTTGGCGTTCGCCTTGGAGGCCCTCAGGAGAGGAAGACCTCTTCTGTCCAGAGAGAGGACCCCTGGGCTACTGGAGTGACAAGCCACAGCCGCCGCTCGTCTCACACACGGCCTTAGAGTGGCCACACACACTGCCGACACACTGACAGCTGGCTGATACACTGCATCGCGGAATCATCTCAGCTGGATGAGTATACTAACTGGATTCTAAATGTTTAGTCAGTTTAATATTACTGAAATGTATTTTAGTGTAAAAAGTGTATTATACTGTAGTATTTTTATGTTTGGCGGAGAGGAATGTGTTTGCAGGTTGAACAGGTTTCAAAGCCAGGTGGGCTGTGTTCCAGTTGACAGATGGCCTTTCTGTCAAGTTATGACTTCTAAAAAAAGACACTACAGGCATCTGCTGTGATGGAAAGACTGTCTATTAATTACTCAGTTATATTTCCCTATAGGTTGAGGTCCACAAAGGATTTGGCAGGCTTTAGGTTCAATTGCTTTGCAACAGCACCACTGTTGGTGTTAGAGACACGCTGTAAGGAGATTGAATAACATTGCTTACATCCATGCCATAGCATGCTATACTGTTTGGATGTATGTTTGGTATATACTTGTGCCTGCTTATATTGTATACCAAGTATCAGAAGTGAACAAAAAATATACTTTGCTCAAGGAAACTCATTTTCATCCAGTGCTTATTATCTGATTGTGATGATTTCTCCCCCAAAATCATCAATCAAATGTATTTAGAAATCTATTTATATCAACAGTTGTCAGTAGAATCAAATCTCTTCTAGAATCCTATGAAGCAGCACACGTCAACCCCTCAGCTTGTATTATGATGGTCCTGTGATTTCTCCAGTCCCATTGAGCCAGTCCTACCATCCTACGTAGTGCCTTCACCCCCGCTGAGGGGCTAATTAAAACAGTTTCAGGGACAAAGGAGGAGATCCATTGTATCAGCCGGCCATCAGTTCAACGGATATGGTGCCAGAGGGGCACAGTTGTCCAGGATTAGTGCCCCTTCAGAACCATACATAGATGGATATGTCAGCCTCCTCCCAGTACTGATGAAAGGTTCAGTCAACCCAATAGACTGCTTTAGATGTGGATATGGTTGATATGCTGGAACTGTACTATGGTGGAATCCTAAACTATAGTGACTTTTTTTAAATTTATTTTTATTTTTTTAAATCAGATGCAAAGTGCAAACCCAATGATGTCTATCTTCTGTAAATGCATTGGTTTTATTTAGTTGTATCATCCCAAAAGAAACTGAACTGACAGATTTAGAGCAACAAGAAACCAAACCTTCCCAACCTTTTCCCCAAAGAGATAAACCTACCCGCTGGTGACAAATCTTCCAACTTCCTGTCTTATAACTTAAGCAAAGAGTTAATCAACTGGATTTTTAATCTCCCGAGCCACAGCCCTGGTGCCATAATATTTACGCTGGCCATTCTAAAGCTACCCCCCATCTAACTGGGTTTCTTGATTCACAGCTCTGGTTGACCTCATTAAGTACTGACTGATAGTCTAAATATGGGAGTGTCTGTGGGAGGAAGTGGAGATGCAATCAACACAACACATCTCCCATCTAATAAAAGCTGCAGGCATTTTGGAAACAATCGGTTAGAACTGGAAAATCCACAGGTACCGCAATAAAACAAGAGACATGATTCTCAGAGATTATTTTGAAAAGGTATTAATGACTACTTAAAAGTCTATTACTTCAACACCTTGTATTTGCAAATCTATTAGGTGTTTATACATTTGACATCTGTTAGGTTATTTTATTCCTTTTTGCAAATGACTGACCAGACCAAGAATCTTTGATTTGACTGAAATTACCGCATGCCTATAGGACTGAAACTGCCCAGCAGATTTTTGTTTTTACACTGCTGCTACTTGCTGTTTATTATCTGTGCATAGTTACTTTACCCCTACCTACATGTACAAATTACCTCGACTAACCTGTACATTGACTTGTTACCAGTACCCCATGTATATACCCTCATTATTGTTGTTATTTAAAATAAAATTAAAATAAACTTTAATTTATTTAGTAACTATTTTCTTAACTCTATTTTCTTAAAACTGCATTGTTGGTTAAGGGCTTGTAAGTAAGCATTTCCCAGTAAAGTCTACACCTGTTGTATTCGGGGCATGTGACAAATAAAATGTGATTTGATTTTACATTAATCTGGGTTCCGAGCTAGGTGTTTCATCTGCATTGTTGTTCTCTCTGTGGCCCCGGCCCAGCCAGAGCATACTTATCTAACAAAAAGGAACTGTATGTAACCAGAAACAATAGACATGATTGAGTGCATTCCCCAATTGGGCTCGGGTTACTACGGCCACTTTAATAGAAGATATCTGTAGAAGGAGGTCTCCAAAGTTCTGCATTTGATCTTTATCAGTCTTTCAGAGCTTTTTAAAAGTGGTACGCCCAACATATGCTAATTTAAGCATCTTCTATTAAATGGTGCTAACAGGAAACACCCCAGAGCTCTGGTGACAGATGGCAATCCAACAGTGATTTGAACACTCAGGATAAAATGACATATGTATTTAATCATTTATACAGTCCAAAGGTCAATTGATTATTAGAAATATAAAAGTTATAAATGCATATACATTGTAATGCCTAAAAATGTTTACACATGTTTACAATTAATGAAACACGTATTTATTGTAGTTTGAATCATTCATCAATGTGTATTCATTAAAGTTATCATAGTTTAAGAAAATATGAATTGGTAACACTAAGTTATGTTAAAGAACACACTGAAATGATTGACTTGTACGACAATGTTGAGGAGAGTTAGCAAGTAAGCGTTTCACTGTGCTGTATGCACGTGACCAATAAACTTTGATGTGAAGTTAACAAATTACATTGGAAAGAAATMTGGAAAATTCCACATTGATGGTAGACAGACCACTACTGAACTTTGAAAAGCCCCATTTAATGTTATTAGCGTAACAAAGGAAGGTATGCTAATGATAATCTTTTGGGCCAGCAATGTGTGCATGGGTGGGATCCATGTGAAACGACCTGAGAATGACTCTGCTTCTAAAGAATTTCCACACCAATGAGCTCCAGGGGAACTAGAGCCAATGGTTATAGAATGAAGTTACAATATCCATATATACAGTATATTGCTTGTTTATTATATTTAAGAATGTGTTAACAATATGACTGTTAGGATTATGTTATGCTTATTATAATAGTCATATTATAATGATTATCTTATTATCATTAGTAGTAGTAGCAGCCAATTCTTGTTTTGGTCATCTTTACCATCATTAGTGTGTGTGATAGGTGTGTAAGTACAAGTGCAATGCTGAATTGGTGGACCCTTTAAGATTGACAAAACTTAAATCAGACCACCAACAGATTCCGCTGGGGGTGGGATCACATATGCTAATAAAGCAGATGTCCATCAGCAGTCCTCAACACAGTCCAGCCTATAAAAACAAAGCGTCTTTCTTCTGTGAGGAGAACACAGCCTGACTGATCAGCTCTTTGGGTTCAGAGAGCCAACAAGATTATTCTTTGATACTGAACTACCCTCTCAGAACTATACAAAATCAATTGGTAGCAAACGGTGTTCAGACTAGATGATGTGTGGTTTAACTCGGGACAAGGTCCATATAAACAAGAACTAAACTCAAACATGCACATGAGTGGTCACTGTCCAGTCCACCACTTCCCCCACAAGTACAGTAATTTGATCCCCAGACCAGTGTGTGTGTTTGGTCAAGGTGTGAGTTGAGTTCCTTCTGAACTTTCCATGACACAGGCTGGAGGTTTCAGACATGTCTCTCTGTCCACTCTGCGCTTCTATACACCGAGCTGAATATCCATAAACTGTTGTTGTCTCCACAGGCATTTAGGATGCCACCGCAAACATAAGCTTTGTCCTTAGATGACTGATCACAGATCAACTAAAGTTAATGAACTGATGAGTTCAAATGGTAAATATAAATATGACTTATATCATTGGGGTTGGGTTGCTGAACATTGAATATACATTTAAAAAAGGTAAGACCGTTTCTTGATACTATAACTCTTCAACACAATACAATTCTCAAATACAATACCCTAATCTCTTTCAGGCCCTCATCTGACCATTGTATTTCCTTGTTCACTCAACCAACTGTGACTAACAGCATTTTACATCAAAAAGACAACAAGACCATTTCCTGGGTCTCAGAAAGTGTTTAATGCAGAAGCCTAGCACCCAGTTGGCCATAAAATAATGAGGGGAGGATAAATGAGAAGGGGTCAATACATAGAATTTTTTAAATATATTTTTTACATTTTACCTTTATTTAACTAGGCAAGTCAGTTAAGAACAAATTCTTATTTCAATGACGGCCTAGGAACAGTGGGTTAACTGCCTTGTTCAGGGGCAGAATGAGACATGAGGACAGAGAGACTCACATTTGGCTCATCTTCAGATGAAAACAACAGTACAATATAAAATAAAATATTTGAACATTTAAAAAAAGGCATGGCTCTTGTCCTTTCTCATCCCCCCTCTGAACAGAGGATCTATAGAAATTAAAAGGATGAAAAGGTTTCAAAAGGGGCCTAATGCTATCCATGCATGCAGGCCATGGAGTTTAATGGCGTTTCTCCTAAAACGGAGAACAATAGAGATTCTTCCTGTCGACCCGTTAAGGACGGTGCTCAGTAAATATGCATCATAAGAGAAGAGCATTCACATTTCAATATTCATTCAATCATGGGATTGCTGTGGATTACTGATAGTATAAGACGTATTAACACTTTACCGTAGGCACACAAATAAAGCCTTAGTGTATTTATGAAACACTCCACAACAGCCTTAAGTATCTTATGATACAAATCATGTGGATTTGAACACTTGCTATAAGCTATCATTACCCATGTAATTATAACATTATTATAGCAAGTCGTTATACTGGGTCCTTATTATAAGGCGCAAAAATCCCTCTGGTTTGCTGTCAGTTTGAGTAAGGATGCAACCACTTTCTGCTGTGTGATTGTGCATTTAAACCAGATAAAGCAAACGCAGCCTTTAAAACAAACACAGACATAGCAAAGAGTAGGAGCCCTAAACTGCCAGGAGACAATGGTCTATATCTGTGAAGATTTCCATCATGTTTGMTTTTTTTAGGATAATGCATGCATGAGCAAAGAAAATATTGCGCTTGCTCATGGCCATCTGTCGAAAGCAAAGGCATCTTTTAAATGGTAAATGTTCATTCGTTTGGATATGCAATAGGTTTTACTGTGAGAATATTGACAATATAAGTTTGAAGGATCATAGTACCTTTTCAACTATTTCTTCAGTATTGTTATACCACCAGCCATATGCCCATTCTTCGTCAGTGTTGTTGCATACGTGAGAGTTCTTCAGTGGATTAGACAGCGACATTGAAAGAAAAGATCTAACCAGACAAAACTGTAATAGTCTGTCCCTCCAAATCTAACTGAAAGTGCATACCGAAAACACAAAGCAACCTGCTGACAATGTGAAAATGATCACAAAACAAAGCAGAAAACAACACAAATAGTATGTCTGACGAGAGAATAACAATTGATTGCAGGAGACAGTAACCAATAGCCAATTGATATAGAAACTGAGAAAATACTGCAAGCTAAAGAAAAACTTCAAAAATTAAAAGGCAAACATGCCTTTTTTTGGTAAACCAATGGCCTTTACATAACAACACCCAATCACAATAGGTTTTTATGTTCACAGCTGGGCTATCTGCAACAACATCACATTCATCATAGGTCATTTCAAAATGGTATATCTAGACTGCAAGTCACAGCAAATGATATTTCTGAGTGTTTAAGAGCAGGAGATACTGTAGCATTCCTTTGTCCTTTAAAGGATTTTTATGGGCTTTGGCCAGCAACACTCCGGCCCTCCCCATTGGCTAAAAATTATACTTATTTTTCTGTCCCCGAGGACTTATTTTTAAACACTGCTTTCATTCTTAAAGAAACAACAGCAAAATAGCCTGTCAGTGTAATGCTTCCTGACAGCCCAGGATAAGACATAAACACCACCACAAATACTAACGTTTTGAATGAATTTACAATTTATACTACCCCCAGGCCTATTTTTTTTTTAGAAGTTAGTGTTGTGGGTAGACTATATCTTTACTTCATGAGTAAGAATTTGGAATAAGTTATGTATATACTTTTATATATCAATATTTTCGATATGCTACTTTTTACTAAATTAATTGACTGAATCAAACACCGGAGTTGTTTTGTAAAGACATCAGACCTAAAAACATGAATAGCTGTAAAGTGAGTGGCTATCCCATTGTTTTGTCGCCGCTCATAATTCCAATATCTGAAATGTGACAGGGTMGTCTGAGAGCTGAATAGAGCAACATGATCAATCACCATGTATTCTATTGTTAAAGAGGAACAAATGGCAGCCTAATAACCCTCACTGTTACTAAAACAAAATGTATCTGATAACAATCACAATTCAAGTGATAAGACCCTGAAAGGTCTGGAATACAGCGGTTGTCATCCCTACCTGTAGTCTTGCTGCATGTTGGTTGTCAGGACTTTCAAAAGACTTGAAATCTGAAATAAGATGGCATAATAAATTCAATGGCCTTCATACTTTGACAAATAATTGCAATGCATCCAAAAAGACAATTAACTTGTACCACTAAGCACATTGTCCACTTGTCAAATGGAATGTCTAATCAAATACGTCTATATTTTGTATTTCAAACACATATTGTATTGAATGAGGGGAAAGATAAAAGCCTCCCATGTTGTGAAAAAATCTAAACTCACTTAAAATGTCAATAGTGTCAGGAGAAAAAGATGCTAGCATTGGAAAACAAATCCATATCAACTCTGAACTGATCAGTTAATTGCATTAAGGGAATTCAATGCCTTTTACTAATGGTACAGCAAATTGTGTGCAAACGATTCAAAGGTCAAAACATTTGCACACAACAAAGAGTAAGGTACTGAGATAGTGGAACATCACATCATGGGACTTTATAGCTTTAAAAACAGTTGTAAAAAGGAACCAAGCGAGAAATCCAAACCCTTGTTTGAAAGAACTCCAATGTTCTCGTCCACGCTATCCTAAATATTTATCACCATATTACTGACAGGAGTGAGATTAACCATAAGAGCAGAATATTCATTACGTTTTATAATAATGGACCTTTTGACATTTTCACACTATTAAAAGTGGTCACATACTACTGTTCTATGTTACAGAGGGAAGACACCCCAGTATTTCACATCATCCTTTCTCTCCATCACTTGGCCTTCTCTGGCTTAGTTCATGTCCAGAAGGAATGCATCACAAAATACGACTTCTTTAAGCAGCTGTGAGTGGAAATAGCTTTTCCTGGAGACATTTATGACCCCATTCAAAGGCCTGACATCTCAAACACAGGAAGGAAGGAACTCAGAAGTGCCATACAGTATCAAGAGATCCATTTACACTTCCTGCTATATCTTTTTAACAAAGCCCCACAAAACGCACCTTTATTCAAAACAGAAATGTAAGATTGTATAGATTTGTGAATGGACATGGTTTTACTTACACGCACACACCGTAAATAGGTTTGTGGATGTATAAATGCATGTGTGGATGCTTTTTATATTAGCCATTTCAAGTAACTCATCAAATGGCTGTGTCAAACTTTGATTAATTACACAGGGATTTACATATATAAAAAACCTGGGAGAGAGAGCACTTAGCCCACCTCCTATGACGTCGCATGTAGAATGTGTTCGGGGGAAGCAGGCCCTCCTCAAGGGTGCTTGGGATTGGAACCCTGGAAGTCTCTGCTCTCTGCCTGATAATAGATCAAAGAGATGCATAAGAGAACAATTCTAGTTTTAAAACACTTTTCCCACATAGCAGCCAGTCACCCTAATGCATAATGGAATTTTACAAGGCCTCAGCAATTATGGCTTCAACCAATGGACTCTAGTAATAAAACACCACGTAAAAAAATCTCTTAAATTAGATAATTAACCCCACATTATAAAAAGTTTAAAAGATACACACTAGGGTGCATTATAATGTTGCTGTCTGATTATCATTCATATAGTCATAATACAAACTACATTTTGTATAATACCTAATGAGATCAAACATTTACAGGGATGAAAATAGACACTAAAATGTTTATAGATGTGAAAAAAAGAGGCATTGGTTCAGATCAATAGTTCAGAAGGATGATTTTAATGTTGGATACTTACTGACCCCCAAAGGCAATCTAGGGACATTACACCAGAGCGCTGGAGTCTGTCAAATGTCTGGTAGCCTCGGACACCCAGGCTTCACTGAAATTACGAGATGTCTGAATATAGAATGGTTAAAATAAGCATACATACAACTGTAAAAACATGTATGTTTACATGAGAAATCATATAGATCTCAATAAAAATGTTCTKCAAAGACTGGGACTTCACAGATACTACATCCACCCTCTATAGATCTCTAGATCCTTCAAAAAGGTACAATTATTTCCATTCTACAGAATCGCAAAGTGACATTCCACATATTCCATGACTCTTGAGATCTCCTCATCCTCGTTGGAAGAGCAGTTGGAGCATCAGCCAGCTAATGATTTGCTCAGATTGTGCCCATCCACAGCCAGAGAAAGCAGAGGGGTCACAGTTGAGCTTCTAAAGCCATTAATGCTGAAAGAAAAATCAATGGTCAACTGTGCCAGAGAGACTCCTTGGTAACGTCCCAAATGGCACCCTGTCCCCTATAGGGTGCAGTACTTTTGACCTGAGCCCTATGGTCCCTGGTCAAAAGTAGTGCACTACATGGGGAATACGGTGCCGTATGGGACGCAGCCCTTTTCAAGCGCAGCCTTCACTTCCCTGCTAACACTAAGGACTTGAAGGCTGAATGTCAAACTGGCTCCAGGAGAATAATAGCAAACAACAAGCAGAAGAGGCATTCAATCAAATGTCTATTGACTATTGTAGATAGTAGTTTGTGCTTTGAGAACATAAATACCTAGACATATTTTCAATGATGAATCAAACCTGCAATATAACATACAGGAGGAAGACCTCATTCGGAAATTGAGGCATAGATCATTCTTTATCAGGTGAATCGACACAGCATTGTATCAATGCAATATTGAAATGTACATGTTTACCATGACTCTTTGCCAAAGCCATGAAAGGCTGCAATTCCATAAAGATACTAAGAACGTTAAGCAAATAGCTTGTGGACACTAGGAACATCTATTGACATAAATAATAGGTAACTGGAAAGCATAGATATAAGGTATTTTCTGTCTATAACTGTCTAGGTTTTTTGATGTAAGTTATCAATTTTTWACTTTAATGTATTAATACTCTTTCATGGTCAACGACAGGTTGGTAAAGCAGAACACCAAGTACAATACATTTCAATTATCATTTCAAAATAATAGGGCAGTAGCACAGAAACACAGCAGATATTGTTTTAATTTGTTTTTCTGAAATGCCTAGTTTCATGACACTTTAAGCAATGCATGGCCTTCGTGTTCATCGGAATTGAAAAGTTAATGATTGGGAAACATGTCAAAGATTTAAAATAATCAGATTTTGACGAGGTTGTACAAAACATACTTCATTCAAGCTTGAATTTATGAGTAACAACTAAATTCATCTAAGCATGACATGAGTCATCACTCTGTAACGGAACATTAGCTGCCATCTAACCGTTTGTTATAAATATCTATTTGACCTGTTGACCTTCAGTAATGGTGGTCTAGTCAGTCTTGGAGGCCGTCCATGTTGTGTGTGTCCGACACTGAATAGAGGTTCTGTGTAGAGACTGAGAGTTGTTCTAGAACAGGCTGGTTCTGGGCAGTCACCACCAGAGGCAAGCTGTGGATGACCACTCCCTGGCTGCCTAAACTGATGCTAGGGACAATGAGACTACTGTCCTCCTCACAGGTGGTAATGCTATTGTCCCCAACCCCGTGCACCACTGTTACATGTGCCTGCTTGGCCAAGTCTTCCGAAGGGCCACCTTCGCTACACATCATGTCCGGGGGCGGGAACATGGAGGTGGCCGTGGCGACTAGGTTACTGTGGTTCCCTCCCTCCGTCACCACAGTAACCTCGGTGCCCCCCTCCTGGATAAGAGCGTTAAAGCCCTCCAGGTCTGAGCAGGTGGTGATGAAGGCCTGTGTGCTATGGGCTGCTGAAGAGATCTGGGAGGTAATGACTGTCTGCAGTAGGGCCTGGTGCAGAGGGTTACTGCTGTCCTCTGAGGAGAGGTGTGTCAGCAGGACCGTCCCAGGCTCCAGACCAGCGCCCTCTGTTGGACCTCCTATATGCTGCATGGGCGTGAGGCTCAGGTTGACCTGCTGGATCATGGAGTTGACCACGATGTCCTGACTCTCTGGGCTCAGGAGGACGGCGGAAGAACCCTTGGTGTGATGCTGGTGCTGCCCAATGTCCACACCCACCCCAGCCTGCAGGGGATGGAAGGAGCCCTCCTGACCCAAAGGGTGGGATACTATGATCTTAAGCTGGGCACTGCTGTAGGGGGCCAGTGGTGCTAGGGGGACATGGTGGAGGGGGAGCTGGGTGGTGTGGCTGTCCTGCCTGGCTAAAGGGCTCACAGTCACACTACTGGGCTGGGAGGTAATGGGCTGGAGCGTCAAGGAAAGAGTCTGCTCAGATCCTGATTCCCGGTGCTGCTTCCTGTGGCTGCGCAGAGAGTCCTCCCTCACAAATGACGCCTCGCACAGGTCACAGCGGAAGGCCCGCGTCGCATCCAGCTTGGCCCGGTACCGGGAGCTCACAGGCTTGGCAGGGTCCTCTCCGTTACCGACACTGGCTTTGCCTCCTTTCCCACCAACAACTGCACCCTTCTCAGGTTTGTCCGCATGGCACTTCTTCTTGTGGATAACCAGGTTGCTGCGCTGCTTGGTGGCGAAACTGCAGAAGTCACATTTGAAGGGTCGCTCTTCAGAGTGGATCCGCTCATGGACCTTGAGCGCCCCCTTGCTGGAGCAAGAGTAGATGCACTTGGAGCACTGGATGGGTTGAGTGGGCTGGTGCTCTCGCGAGTGCTGCCGCAGGGCTGTCTTATTGGTGCACTGGAAGTCACAGTCAGGGCAGGGAAAAGAGTTGGAAGTGCCATGTTTTATCTGGACGTGGGATTTCAGGTTGCCCTTCATGGCACAGCGGTACTCACAGAAGTCACACTTATAAGGCTTCTCACCCGAGTGGATGCGGATGTGCCTCTTCAGGTCAGAGTTGATCTTGAACTTTGCTTCACATTGAGTGCACTGGAAAGGTGCATCCCCTAAAGTAGAGGAATATATATCTTTATAGAACACCCAACAACAACAAACTTAACTCGAAACGTACGTTTGTCTGACTATTCAGAAGTTAAGTGGTCTTATACTGAAATAAGTCAAAGTCCCATATTTAAATCCCAAATGAATGGGAAACAATGTAGACCACTTAATAACCAGATTTCAGAACCAGACTTATATATCTTGTGAACACCAATTCCATGCTTCAGTGTACTAATCAACCCAAGTAGTGAAGGGAAAGCAGACCCACCAGTGTGTGAGCGGAGGTGCACGGTGAGCTGGCTGGAGTTGCGGCTGGCGTAGGGGCAGATCTGGCACTTGAAGGGCCTCTCGTCATAGTGGATACGAAGGTGTTTCTTCAGACTGCTGCTGTCGGCCGCAGCGTAGGGACAGTACTTGCACTTGTGAGGCTTCTCTCCCGTGTGGGATCGGAGGTGCATGTTCAGCTTGTCCCTCCGGCTGAACCGCTTTTGGCACAGCTCACATTCAAACGGCTTCTCACCTGGACACACACAAGCACATATACACAAGCACACACACAGGTGGATTGGAGGATACATTTATGTCAAGTCTTGCAATACATACTAGGATGAGCATAAATCCAATTTGAATTATGATCTAATAATACTAGTATTGTTACATACCAGTATGTGTTTTGAGATGCCGCTCCATGTCTTTTTGACCGTACTGTGTCTTGAAAGAGCAACCTAGGGGCAAAGGAATAAATTATGCATTTGATTAGAAAATTGATTGATTCATGCAGCCTGAATATAATCGTGTTGTTTCAGCCACATTTCAAGGCCACTTCACTGTAGTATTAAGTTGTGTAAAAGCCAGCTATAAAAAAAGTAACTGTGACCCAGAAAATAACTAGTTGGTTGCAACTGACCAGCGGATAATGTGCTTCCTCCCTAGCAGCAGTATGGAAGGAATGTGTCAGAAGAGTAATAAACGAGGAAAGAGGGAGTGAGCTACCAACCTGAGAAACAGCAGCTGCGTCTCTTTGAAGTCAGGGCAGGTTTTATTTTTTTGGAAGGTGTTTTTGGGGCTTTGGTCAGGATCTTTTTGACACCTCTCATAACACATGTCTGGTAGGCTTCCTCAAAAAACTCTGTGCTGGAATCTAGGGGGAAAGGGGGGGATATTCTGACTGTAAAGGATACATTTACAGACAACAGTTACCAAATAACAAAGGACTAATTTGTTTAACTTGAAAACATATAGACTATTCATTGTTCCAACAGTATATTAAATGAGTCTGGAGTAGCATGTTCAAACAAGACCGTGTAGGGAGAGACATCTTATGGTCCTACCCGTAAGAGTGGGTGCGGAGTTAGATGTTGATATGTTAGAGGAGGGTATATGGCAGCCATTTTGCTTGTGGGCCAGAAAGACCTCAAAGTTATTGTACTGCTGCTTACAGAAGCCACAGATGTGGATGTCTGGGCTCACTTCCACAAGTACATGGTTCCCTCCTGTTGATGAGGGAAAAAATGGGATAAAACCCAMCTTTTTTTCAAGAACATGATGATTATTGACAACCATAGCCTACCCTGCAATACCAAGACTAATCCTACTTTTAAGTAGGGACTATTTGAATGTAGGCCTACTTTGCAACTTGTAAACACAGCTAGCCATATGTTCATATAATTGCTAACAACAGACTGCTAGATGATAAAGGCATTGGATCTTTTTTTGTAGCACAAATATTTAAATGAATAATTTGACTACCAAGTGGACTTTGTTTTGAACATTTGTTATGAGTTTTCTTACCCCCTCCGTTGAATGATGTCATTTTAACGCTAATATAGCTGGATATCAATTCAGTTTAGGGCTCCCCTAACGTAGGCTACCGACTTGGGACAGGCGCCTCGAATCGAATCCATTCAACATAAGTATACAATACAACAAGTGCCTTTGAAATAGCAAAAGTTTATTATCTACTGACTTTTAGTTCTGAACTCTCTACTGGCAACATTGTTGCTACCATTTTACGACAGACTCCCTTCACTTTTCGGCAGTACACACTTTTCCTCCGGGGGAATGTATTTTTTCATTTTCATTTGAGCGCATTACTGCCATCTAATGACTCGGTGGTCTCAGTTCCCAGCATCCGCCACAAACTTGACTCGTAACCAAGGGCCTTATTCTAATGAAATCCAAAATCTTTGAAGTGCTTTGTAAAAAAAAAAAAAAAATGCTAACAAAAATAGGATCCAAACAAACAAATATCAGAGAGGAAGAGGTGAAGCGAGAGGGTTTAGCTCCCAAAATGAATCATTAAGCTAATTATGAGTTTTTGTATGGGGGCAATGAGTGTCGAATTTAGTCAAGATAAAAATGTATTGCTATTTTGATACAACTTATTTGATATAATAGAAGTTTCATAATGCTTAGGTTGTTACGAGTGTACTGATATAAGTGGGATGCATGTGACATCCTGGCAACTTTGAGAAAAAAACACTTTATATTGTAGTTGTACCTGTTGAAATTCGAGAGGCTAGCGCAGCATRTCACTCACGGTTAAATACACGCTGTTGACATAAACAAAAAAAAATGTAACTATGAAATGTATCCACAAATCCAAAGAAATTATTATTTMGGGTTKAAATAAAACTCCAGGCAATTTATTGGTGTCTACAACTAGATAGAAAGTAGGTAGAAATTATAATGGACATATATTTTCAAATAACTGCCCTTTTTCTGGCCKGCAAATTGATTTTGACAAACCCCAAAAATGTGTGGCCCTCTGTTAAATTTCAAAATCCCGATGTGGCCCTATCGCAAAAAAGTTTGCCCACCGCTGATCTAAGCCTAGGCGGTAAATAAACAACATGTAGTTATGTAAAGTTAGCGTTTTGATCACTCACCTGTCAAAAAGAACACCATCTGCAGATGAACAGAGAGGATTAGGCTGACATTTCACATTTAAATTGTCCTGTGATTGACTTGACCTGTGTCAACTTTGACCTGTGTACGTTATTCGAGTCAACTGATAGAGGCAAAAAGGGACATTTGCAGAGATACTGGATATAATGACGAGATGCCTATGACTCCGCCCTAACAATGGGATTCGCTGTCCACAGAGCGGAACGGCGGGCTGTCAAGAGTGGCACATCGGTCAAAGCACTGCATCGTAGTGCTAGAGATGTCACTACAGATCCAGGTTCGATCCCGGGCTGTGTCGCAGCCGGCCGCGACCGGGAGACCCATGAGGTGGCACACAATTGTCCCAGCATCGTCAGGGTTAGGGGAGGGTTTGGCCGGCTGGGATGTCCTTGTCCCATTGCACTCTAGTGACTCCTTGTGGCGGATGGGCAAAAGCACGCTGACTTCGGTCGCCAGCTGTACAGTGTTTCCTCCGACACATTAGTGCGGCTGGCTTCCGTGTTAAGCGAGCAGTGTGTCAAGAAGCAGTGCGGCTTGGCAGGGTTGTGTTTCGGAGGACACATGGCTTTCGACCTTCGTAGTCCACGTTCAGCTCCTTTGTCTTGCTGACGCTGAAGGAGAGGTTGTTCTCCTGGAACTACCACACTGCCAGTTCTCTGACCTCCTCCCTGTGAGCTGTTTCATCATCGTCGGTGATCAGGCCCACCACCATCGTGTGTTATCTGCAAACTTAATGATGGTGTTGGAGTAGAACACATTCCAGTCTGCGCTAGCAAAACAGTCCCGTAGCTTAGCATCCGCTTCATCGGACCACTTCTGTATTGAGTGCGTCACTGGTACTTCCTGTGTGAGTTTTTGCTTGTCAGCAGGAATCAGGAGGATAGAGTTATGGTCAGATTTGCCAAATGGAGGGCGAGGGAGAGCTTTGTATGTGTCTTTGTGTGTGGAGTAAGAGTTAGAGTTTTTTTTCCTCCTCTAGTTGTACAGGTGACATGCTGGTAGAAATGAGCTCAAATGGATTTGTCATTTTTATCTTTGCTAATAGACATGTATCTGTAAAGTCTAGGCTATGTATGCAACAACTGCTGCTGCTAAAATGGTTTATGCATGTATGGGTTATCTAATCTTTCTCAATGGTCAATTTTGTTTTCCCAGATGTAGATGGAAAAGCCATGATCTACAGCTGAAGGGTAAGCAAAGGCTATTACATTACAAAGGCCAGGGTTCTGAAGGTTTGACTTTTCTTCCCTCTGAACAAGGAGTTCCTCATCCTCACTTCTCTCCCCAGCAGTGTTTGTGTGATATGTCTTTCAGTCATATGTTGTTTACTATTATGGATGGTAGTAGCAGTCTGAACCAAGCCTGGCTGATGCGACCCACATGGTACAAAGCGAGGGACAGCTTGACCAAGCTGCTCTACCAGGTCAACCATCTCAAAATCCAAGCGTGGTATAAGGTAGGCTAATGAGTGAAAGGTTCAGTGGCGTCCCACCTGTTATGAGCCCCACCTGTTTAGCTTGTTGTTTTGTTGTTGTTCCCTGTTTTGCATGTTATTTTGGCATTGCTATGTGTCACAAATCAGTTTGCAAACCATGTACAAAAAAATATAATTGAGTTAATAAAACAGCATAAAAACATGGTCTCTTTTTTGCTTTCTTGAGTATGTAGGTGTTTCAGACTAGCACTGTGCTTTCTGTGGTGGTGGTGGGGCAGTCAGTGGAAAATACAGAGCATACAGGTTGGTAATGTTCTCTAGTTGCACCGTGATTGGCTCAGTGTTCTGTCACTCATGGGGACACTACATCACTGCAAAATCTATGGGGATCTGGGCCATAGATTTACATTAGAAGCGCCCATCCAAGAAGACTCAAGGTCATTGGCCACAGATAAAATGACATCAATTCACTTTGTATCTACCGCAGCTTTGATTGGACTGATCATGTCAACATCATACTTTAAAAATCTTAGCTAGCAAGCTAGACAAGCAGTCGTCATCATGAATGAAGTCGACAATCTACTGGCAAATTCTTTTAKATTTTTGTCATATGAAGAGAAATTATAGATAAAAGGTATTGGTGCTCATCGGCCATTGGACCTAAACATTAAACAAAAATGTGGAAATTGCAAATTCAACAATGAGTGGTTTGGAAGTAATCAGTGGCTATCTGCAAGTCTTGCAAAGCAATTACAAGCCTGCAATTCAATGGAGACGGTTTGTGGTCCAGGTCTGGGTTTAAGGGTCCCTTTTCCAAGCTTAAAGGGATAAACATTCACATGCAACACCATGGGCCAGAAAAGGTTGAATACATTAGCAATGCTGTCAATCAAGCATGACTTCTGCCGAGTTCAAYACAACTGGGAACTATGAAGAATACGAGCGCCGACTGGGAAAATACATTTTGAACGGTCATCCAACTCAGAATTCCAAGTCGTGAACTCGGGCCTCTTTCTAGAGCTTCAACCTGAAGATTACTGACGTCATGATTCAACCTTGTTTTTTTTTCAGAATTCCCAGTTGTCTTGAAAGCACCATAAATCCAGAGAATGCCAGACAAAATATGATGACAAAATTTGCCCACAAGATGGACCACCGCGCCACCTTTCTGTTCAAGGGATTATGGCACAACAAAGTGAGTCCAAAAATGTATTGTATGCTGCTGCATAAATTATGTAATACGCCAGGGAGATATGTATACTGTAGCTATGAAAATAATACCAAGTGTATGTTGTGTAGTAAGCTGTTAGTAGCCCATGTGCTTCACCCTAATAATTTCATCCCTTTCCCCCTCATAATTTAGCCTACTGTTCTGACTTGGTGGTGCACATGTAACCTATAGCCTGTTTTAGAGAAATGTCATTATCAAATATTGTAAGAGCTTTAATTGTCTGCTTATATTCCCGCTTTCATTATCCTACAGTTCTGACTTGGTGTACAGGGAGAATACTGTAAGAATGGTCCATGTTCTGAATTCTGTAGCTGTATATTTCAAATGTGCTGAACAAATAGTTATATTGATTACGTCCGTCTTAGCTCGCTCATTAATGTCTTAATCAAAATGACGGATTGCCTCTTATCCGCTCAATGTTCCCTTATGCCACATTTGTTTAAGCAAGTCAGCCATATCAGCTATGTTTAAAAAAAGGCTGAACTAACTGTTGAACTGAACTAAATGAGGCTGAACTAATTGTTTTGCTGACAGACGGTTCTCCTATGATAGCCAGGTATAGCGGTGGTAAAGATTCACTCCATGGTGCAGAAAAGAATGTAGGCCCTTATGTAGGCCCTAACTGTTTGTGGGCACCYTTTGTCACCAGTATAGTGCAATGAATGTATTGTTTAGTGTTGTGTTGTGTTGTGTAGTGGCTTTGCTGGCATGCATCAACATAATTTTATTTTGGGGGTGGGGTTTGCCCCACCAAGATTTACATGCTAAATTTGCCACTGGAAAGGTTTAGTAAAGTTTTTATGTTCCTTCTACAAGACTTACGTACAGTTGAAGTCAGACTTTTACATACACCTTACCCAAATACATTTAATCTCAGTTCTTCACAATTCCTGGCATTTAATCCGAGTAAACGTTCCCTGTCTTAGGTCAGTTAGGGTCACCACTTTATTTTAAGACTGTGAAATGTCKGAATAATAGTAGAGAGAATGATTTATTTCAGCTTTTATTTCTTTCATCACATTCCCCGTGGGTCAGAAGTTTACATACACTCAATTAGTATTTGGTAGCATTGCCTTTAAATTGTTTAACTTGGGTCAAAGGTTTCGGGTAGCCTTCCTCAAGCTTCCCACAATAAGTTGGGTGAATTTTGGAAGACCCATTTGAGACCAAGCTTTAACTTCCTGACTGATGTCTTGAGATGTTGCTTCAATATATCCACATAATTTCCCCCCCTCATGATGTCATCTGTTTTGTGAAGTGCACCAGTCCCTCCTGCAGCAAAGCACCCCCACACCATGATGCTGCCACCCCTGTGCTTCACGTTTGGGATGGTGTTCTTTGGCTTGCAGGCCTCCCCCTTTTTCCTCCAAACATAACGATGGTTATTATGGCCAACAGTTCTATTTTTGTTTCATCAGACCAGAGGACATTTCTCCAAAAAGTAGGATCTTTGTCCCCATGTGCAGTTGCAAACCGTAGTCTGGCTTTTTTATGGCAGTTTTGGAGCAGTGGCTTCTTCCTTGCTGAGCGGCCTTCCTTGCTGAGCGGCCTTATGTTGATATAGGACTCGTTTTACTGTGGATATAGATACTTTTGTACCTGTTTCCTCCACCTTCTTCACAAGGTCCTTTGCTGTTGTTCTGGGATTGATTTGCACTTTTCGCACCAAAGTACGTTCATCTCTAGGAGAGAACGCGTCTCCTTCCTGAGCGGTGTGACGGCTACGTGGTCCCATGGTGTTTATACTTGCGTACTATTGTTTGTACAGATGAACGTGGTACCTTCAGGCGTTTGGAAATTGCTCCCAAGGATGAACCAGACTTGTGGAGGTCTACCATTTTTTTCTGATGTCTTGGCTGATTTCTTTTGATTTCCCCATGATGTCAAGCAAAGAGGCACTGAGTTTGAAGGTAGGCCTTGAAATGCATTCACAGGTACACCTCCAACTGACTCATATGATGTCAATAAGCCTATCAGAAGCTTCTAAAGCCTTGACATAATTTTCTGGAATTTTCCAAGCTGTTTAAAGGCACAGTCAACTTAGTGTATGTAAACTTCTGACCCACTGGTATTGTGATAAAGGGAATTATAAGTGAAATAATCTGTCTGTAAACAATTGTTGGAAAAATTACTTGTGTCATGCATAAAGTAGATATACTAACCGACTTGCCAAAAGAAATTTGGCACAACAAGAAATTTGTGGAGTGGTTGAAAAACAAGTTTTAATGACCCCAACATAAGTGTATGTAAACTTCCGACTTCAATTGTACACATGTGATCAAATATTATCTCTGTGACTCTTACAGTTAACGGAAATGAGAAAGTAACGAGAGTAGAGATGGAGTAACTGTAAGCCATGAGAGTGAGTGACACACAGCTCCATTTCCAACAGCAGGTCCTTAGTTACCTGATCGCCACCATAAAGCTAAGGAATTTCCTTACTTTGACTTTCCTGCATGGCAATGCCACTTTTCTGGTTCCTTCCCTTGAAAGACAGACAAGTACACACACACGCACGCACGCACGCACGCACGCACGCACGCACGCACGCACGCACGCACACACACACACACACACACACACACACACAATGGGCTGCTGTTCCATACGCACAATTATGAGGTTGACTGGTTCCATACCACTGCCTCATCATGATCAGTCACAGCTTCTTGAGCAGATTTACATGCATGATGAAAATTCAAACATGCACAGTATTCGTGTCAGATGAAATTGTATGCTTTTGCCTTAATTTTTCTACCCTTCGTTAACCATTGTACAGTAATACCTCCATGACAAGGCCTAAAGCTTAGCTTACCAGTGTAGAAGTGAGTGATCACATCAGATCTGAGAGAAGGGGACAACACTGTGCGTAACAGCACTAGCTGTAGTGCAAACCTGTGTCACCTCTGCTATATGTGACACCCCTAAGTTCATTATTCCGATTTGGTAGTAGATTGTCTGAACTGATTTAGGTTATATCGGGTAATTATTTATATATACACTAGATGACTGACAGGGGTCAATGTTTTGAAGCCACCGCTCATCAATTTTGATACACTCCCACCATTGTAAAAAATTTAATAATAATAAAGGACAAATATATAAAAACATTTTCCTTAAAGTCAATTTTTTAGGAGTCCCGACTACAATCCCAAAATACTTAAATAAATGTAATTTTGTCCTTGAAAAATGTAATTGAACTACTGTAGAATTTCAATAAATCCTATGGAGGACTGCTTCACCTGCAGTGTACCAATATGGCTGACCAGTGGTTTCAAAGCCTCTCATGGGCAATCCAGGGTTTATCTACATAACTGGGTAAACCCTGTGACCCTCAGTTAACTGGCAAGTGGCAATAACATTTGAGTAAGGAAGTTCTTGATGTCCTCCACATATTCTAATGATTCCCAATATGACGTTTGAGTGAGGTGTTTGCTGCTATTCCCCTTATTCATACAGCCTCAGAGGTCCCCATGTTGATACTTTTGATAACGCTCGCTTGACTGAAGAGCATGCAAATCATTTTCACATAAATCCACAAAAACMAATACAGTTAAATGTACTTCAAAGGTCTTTATAAAGTTTGCGGCAGTCTGGCAGACAAATGACTCAGAGAGAGATGGGGTAATTAAACGGACAAACCACATCTCATGCCTTAAGCATTGTGTTGGCCTCTTCTGACTTTGATCTGCAGTCAGTTTTCATAATTATGCTGGAGAATTATGTATCAATCACAGCTTTTACAATTCCAAACATACTACTTGCCACTCAATACTCCAACATTTAGGCCTATAGCATTTGTATTCTGTGTATAACACCCTCATATCCATATCCAATGTTAACCATGATAATTTAGATAAATTAAAATTCATATCAATGATTTTTATAAACAAATTATATTTGCATCCTCAAAGCACAGGTCCAACTTATCATATAATGTAAATAGTGCTTTACCAATTTAGAGTGTTGCCTCATTCTCTCTCCGGTCATTGAGATCCATAAGATTCCTCTCCCTGACGTCATGTCCTTCTTTATTCCCTGCGAGACAAGGGCAACAATAAGGGGGAGTGGGGCCTCTGTCACAGTATTCCCCCCACACCGAGGCACGCCAGCTGCTTACAGTGTCTTAATGGCAACGAGCTGTCACAGCCCATCACAGTATACCGCCACACAGGACCGGCAGATGCTGTAATTGTAGAGTGACTTGTTGGTTGTCAACAGCAATTATAGCATGTTTCCACCTGAGGGCACCCGAGGATCACTGGCAAGSCTGGACACAGCACTGCCATAGACTTGCATTAGAGCAGCAGCCTGGTTACAGTGCCGCCATAGACTTACATGAGAGCTGCTGAAAGCAAGAAAGCCAGCCATACAAGCATGTCAGATGTAGAATAATAGTTTTATAGGTGCAGATGGGCCTACAACTTGGTGTTTATTTCAGTGAAGATTTTTTCTTCTTTTGAGGAACTGATCATGTGATGCCCAGATTGACAGACAGCTAAATAATATCCCCCAAAAAGTAGAGTTTTGACACCTGCAGTACTTTGTCACCTCAGGGCCTAGTACTTACTGGAAGATCTTGGTGTCAGGGTTTTTTCTGGATCAAAAAAGGGCTTAGGTGGTGGGCATGGCATGGGGCGTGGTAGGGGGCGTGGTCAGCCCGTTGGCACAGCTGAATTTTACAGTTTAATACAGATGTATTGCCATTCCACACATTTTGCCATGCAGCTAAGAGAAAATGTTGCAGTTTAAAAAAATGTCATGCAATTCTATGCATTTTGCCATGGCTAATCCTGTGTTTTGGAAGTGTTCAATTGTCACAGACTGTCTAGCTTTTATTTAGCTGATTGTGAGTTCTCAAAGATTATATGATAAAAAAAAAATATTATCCATAGTCATTTCTACATATTTTATATATGATTTTAGTCATTTAAGTTAACACTGAAAGTGTTTTTCCATCCCGAAAATGTATGTAAATATAGATTTTTTTACACAGTTTAGACTTAGGCGACCTGAAAAAATGCTTAGGTGGTCCGCACAAGGATTCAATGGCAGAAATATCCCTGGGTGTGCATGCAGAATTTTAGTAATTTCACTCATTATTTATTAATGTCATTGTTTTCTCCTGTGTGAGTCAGGGGAAGCTCATTTGCAGTTGCCAAGTTATCCTCTGGTTGTTATCACCCAGACAGAGCAACCAGTGTGGTGTTCGGAAAATGTATAGGTCCAACTCCTAAGTCTGAACTGATGTGCGAAGATGTTCTTGTTCAGTTCTATGAAGGGATATTGTCAAGAAATACTGTCTGATGAAAACATAGTAGAGGGATGATAGGCACATACTCATAAGCCTGCTCTATAAAATGAGACACACGTTATAGTCATCATGCAACATTAGAATCCAAACAGAAACATATTGGCCAGCTGATATTTGTCCTAGTTTAAAGAGGGAGGAGAAAGATGTCCCAAAGTTCCATGTTTGGTTAGAACTGCATGACAAATTATACACACATGTATGAATTCCTCTAGTCAACAGCTGCCATCTTAGCATCAGATAAAACAGAGCCGAAGTCTGGGAAACATCAGATGCCTCGGAATCTACTTCATCAGGCGCAAGCACAGACACACACGCACGGACACACGCACATGCTCACAGACAAATCAGGACTACTTCATTGTATCTGCCAAGTGATGCACATGATACGCTTATAGATGAGGACTAACTGGAAGGCCAGTGTGTGTGAGTCTGTATGTGACTTCATAGAGTATTGTATAGCCTTTTGGGGATTACTCCCTTGCACAAGGGACATTCTGTATACATTTTACCAAACTCAGACGGGAATGTAAATACTSAAGGAGATCCATGTTTTACTGTAAATGTATGTTTAACCCAGAGCCTATGATGGAACTCGATTATCTAAGCAACCTAGACTTACTCTAGTTTATTATAGACATAGCTACGATAAGGACACTCGCTGCAAGTATTTTGCTTCATGTACACTGAGATCTGGAAAGCCTTGTTTTCTTGTGTTGTTAAATAGTGTCAGTAGGGGGGTGTCCAAAGCAGGCTTGAGAAGGAACACTTATATTTGGTTGTAGCTGCTGACATTTTGGGACCAGCAGGTCAGCAGAATGATGAAGCAGTAGACATGAATCAAAGCACTGTAAAGCAGAGTGTAACGGCTGTCGTCGGGATAAGGAGAAGAGGACCAAGGTGCAGCGTGGTAAGTGTTCATATTACTTTTAATAAAATACGAAACACTTGAACAAAACAACAAAATGACAAACAAACAGTTCTGCAAGGTGCAATACACAAAACAACTACCCACAAACACAGGTGGGAAACAGGCTACCTAAGTATGGTTCTCAATCAGAGACAACGATTGACAGCTGCCTCTGATTGGGAACCATACCAGGCCAAACACATAGAAATACAAAACATAGAACAAAACATAGAATGCCCACCCAAACTCATGCCCTGACCAAACCAAAATAGAGACATAAACAAGGAACTAAGGTCAGGGCGTGACACAGAGGATGTGTTGATCATGAGACAAATCAATGTAATTATTATCTCACTACGATAGAATACCTAATTAATGTCGTTGTGGACTGGTTATGAGCACAATTTCAACTTTGTTTGATCATCACTTTGTTATCAATTATTCAAATACAAATTTTAAAAAATCAGGCTGTTGACCAAAGACTGTGATTGAAACAAACCAGTATAGACTGAACTATGTCTGGATTGTGACAAAGGGAGGATACAGATGATGTCATGATGTAGAAGATTTAGAGTACATAGATAGTTACATAACAATAGATGGACGGTCTGAACTGTCCGTTCAGGGAGGAGCCACACTCTGCCACTAGCCCACTACACCGTTGGTTGTCACTAAGGGAGCAAGGCTCATAATTGGACAGAGGTGTCGTGAGATAATGAAGCCAGAGCTCACACCTGCCAGACCTCAGGGATACCTCTTGACTGGCCACTTAAATCTTCTCCACTCCGTCTCCACCGCGGGTCTTAAGGGCAAGAGAGTGAGTAAGAAACTAATGAAAAAACAGGGTGCTGCTGTAGGGGAGGATCCCTGACTGTCAGGATAGGGATGTGAGCAGAGAGTACCCCCCCCCCTTTATTCACTACCTAACTGTAAAAATGTAAAAATGTCAAGAATCTTCAGACAAAATCTTGGAAATGCTGCACCAGCTATTTTGTTTCAAACTCTCAAAACACTCCTCACTTCGTTCAGTTCACCAATGCAGGTTGTCTTTGGTGACAGCATTTTGTGAGAAAATGCATATTTTTCCAGATTTCAGCAGACTACCCTGWAACAAAGTGAAGGAAAGCAGACAGACTGACATAGAGACAGTTGGAATGGAGAGAGGACATAGATTTTGAATCAAGATTTCATCGAGTGTTTAGGGCTAGGGGATACGTAGCTGATGTAAGTAGGTATTCACATACATCAGATGTCTGACTCCTTCATGGTAATTGAGAGACATGATAGAGGTCAAGTAAGCAGCAGTGATCTAGCATAGCTAGGTCTATGGCCTACATGCAGGCAACAAGTCACTTACCATAGGCCTTTGAATCGGCAACAGCAGAACCCATACACTGAGCAGACAGCAGCAATGGACAACCAAAGTCTGCCAGAAATTGACAATAAGTCTACTTAGTAACAATAGACCTAACATCATCATTATGTCCATCTCTTACAAGCTTTGAAAAGGAGTGCGGATATTTCCTAATGTGGATCTAATTTCCTAATCGCACTGATAAGCCATGTTGAAATGCACCCTGAAATGAAATCATACGGAAACCAAAAGCTTATCAAGATGAAACCATGCAATTACACCAGAATTATCTATCACCATCCATCATGTATGCATTTGTTTGCAAGAAACTGCTTACACACACACACTCCTGGATCCTAATTGAAATATTATTTTACCTTCTTTTGAATTATTTATGGTGTATGACTAGATTGATACRACAATACAAAGTGCACACAACATGAACACACATTATGTGATGGAAGTACAATATACAGTACCAGTCAAAAGATTGGACACACCTACTCATTCAAGGGTTTTTCTTTATTTTTACAATTTTCTACATGGTAGAATAATAGTGAAGACATCAAAACTATGAAATAACACATATGGTATTATGTAGTAACCAAAAAGGTTTTAAACAAATCAAAATATATTTTATATTTGAGATTCTTCAAAGTAGCCACCCTTTGCCTTGATGACAGCTTTGCACAGTCTTGGCATTCTCTCAACCAGCTTCATGAGGTAGTCACCTGGAATGCATTTCAATTAACAGGTGTGTCTTGCTTAAAGTTCATTTGTGGAATTTCTTTCCTTCTTAATGCATTTGAGCGAATCAGTTGTGTTGTGACAAGGTATGGTTGGTATACAGAAGATAGCCCTATTTGATAGAAGACCAAGTCCATACTATTGCAAGAACAGCTCAAGTAAGCAAAGAGAAACGACAGTCCATCATTGCTTTAAGACATGAAGGTCAGTCAATCCGGAACATTTCAAGAACTTTGAAAGTTTCATCAAGTGCAGTCGCAAAAACCATCAAGTGCTATGATGGAACTGGCTCTCATGAGGACCGCCAGAGGAAAGTCCATTATAATTTTTATATACTGTACTTTCTATCTAGTTTTAGACATTCAAGTGTTCCCTGTAGTGTTATTTTAACCCAAAATAATAATTTTTATAATAAAAAAAAATGATAATCATAAAAAAAAAATAGAATAATTGTTACAATAATTTTTCTCAAACATCACTCGGGACGGATTGAACAGGTTCATGGGCCATAGTCCCCCCCCCCCCCCCGCCCAACTCTCTGTCTCCATCTGTTTTGTTCTTTCTTGCAGTGTCTCCTTCAAATAATTATATATTTTTTAAATCAAATAAAATTGTCACATGCTTCGTAAACAACAGGTGTAGACTAACAATGAAATGCTTATTTACGGGCCCTTCCCAACAATAATAATWAAAAAAATAACACAAGGAATACATAGAAAAATAAAACACAAGGAATAAATACACAAATAGTAATAACTTGGCTATATACACAAGGTACCAGTACCGAGTCGATGTGCAGGGTTACGAGGTAATTGAGGTAGATAAACTGTGTATAGAGAAGTATGTGGACACCCCTTCAAATTAGTGGATTCGGCTATTTCAGTCACACCCGTTGCTTAAAGGTGTATAAAATCGAGCACACAGCCACACAATCTCCAAAGACAAACTGGCAGTAGAATAGCCTTAGTGAAGAGCTCAGTGACTTTCAGCGTGGCACCGCCATAGCCACACACAAGCCTAAGATCACCATGCACAATGCCAAGTGTCGGCTGGAGTGGTGTAGAGCTCGCCATTGGACTCTGGAGCAGTGGAAACATGTTCTTTGGAGAGATTAATCACACTTCACCATCTTGCAGTCCGACGGACGAATCTGGGTTTGGCGGATGCCAGGAAATCGCTACCTGCCTGAATGCATAGTGCCAACTGTAAAGTTTGGTGGAGGAGGAATAATGGTCTGGGGCTGTTTTTCATGGTTCGGACTAGACATACGCTACAGCATATAGACATTCTAGACAATTCTGTGCTTCCAACTTTGTGGCAACAGTTTTGGGAAGGCCCTTTCCTGTTTCAGCATGGCAATGCCCCCGTGCATAAAGTGAGGTCCATACAGAAATGGTTTGCAGAGATTGGTGTGGAAGAACTTGACTGGCATGCACAGAGCCCTGACCTCAACCCTTTCAAACACCTTTGGGATGAATTGGAACGCAGACTGCGAGCCAGGCCTAATCTCTTAAACATCAGTGCCCGACCTCACTAATGCTTGTGGCTGAATGGAAGCAAGTCCCTGCTGCAATGTRCCAAGATGTAGTGGAAAGCCTTCCCAGAAGTGGAGGCTGTTATAGCAGCCAAGGGCGGACCAACTGTGAATGAAATGTTTGATGAGTAGGTGTCCACATACTTTTGGCCATGTAGTGTATGTATGTGTGTGTGTATCTTATCTATTATTCAATGCAAAGAGTCTTACTGTAGCCATATAGGAGGAAATCAAAAGGCTCTTTACTTTGATACAATTTGCTGTGGATTCCACCAGCCTGAGCTGTCCATCGTCGGACRACCATTGCTAATGAGATCGGGGGTAAAATTTAGAGTGGTGGGCTGGCTGTCATCCGCTAGGTGATGGTTTTAAGACTAAGCAGTGATACTTCATTAATTAACCTTCACATTCTATGTAGATCTGCTCATCAAGATGCAGTTAATTAAAGAAAGGTCATTCCAAGGGCTGCTGGGTAGCGGCAGTATTACAATAGAGGGATGGCACTGCTCAGAGCGAGATAACACCGTGGGGAGGGGGCAGGAGACAGCCAGGGGGACATTTTGAAGACATTCAGAACTAAAATGGCCAATTGGCAGTGGAGAGCAGCYGAGTGCTAAAGCCAGGCTTAGACTGTGAACTTCCCTTTCTACCACCCCTCAGACCTTCTTTGCGAACATATTTTGGGTTTTTGTTTTTCATTTCACCTCTTTTATTTTTTCTTTCCTGTCAAAAAGCTCTAATGGATAAAACAGGAGTTAAAAATTCATCACTCTCAATTGATAGCATCTATCTTTWAGCATCTTAAGTTACTTATTTATTTTTTTACAGTTGAGTGTCTTCCCCCGTTTGAAAGAGCTAACGTCACTTTCTTTGACCTTGCTCTGTGTCCAGAAAACTGGCATCTTAAGTAKATAAAAGGCCAGGAACTGAAGCACCACATGAACTATGGTTTATCGGTGAGTGAAATCCACTTCCAGGTGGTGACTATCTTTACCTTAGTCTCTAAAGGCATCATGCATGATATGCAGATAGCCTTGTATTATGAAGTCGTAACGTGGACATCAATTCGATTTGGACGTTTGCCAAAGAACAAATCCTGTCTTGACAAAATATGCATTTACTTAAAGGACAGAAACATAAAGGTGAACTACTGTAGACCATTCACTTACCATAGGTCAGGAAGTAAAATGTGAAATATTTAAATGAACATTGACAGAGGAAGCTAAGGCTGAAGCCTGTCAGACAACCACAATTAACTAAATGTGTCCTCTTATACTGGCTCAGCTTCTTGAATCACTATGACCCCATCTTGTTTTGAAAATAAATCAATAAATCAATGTCGTAATATTGTCTAGAGTCGTAACTGCCTCCCCATGTTCATTCAGCCCTCCCATGGACAAATATGAGTGTTTTTAAGAATCACCTCCAATATCTGATGAAGTGAAAAAAGGTGGATGATCGGACGTGGAGGTGTTTACGTATATCACCTACCCCCCCTTACGATACAGTAACTGCTGACCCCGGACACAGCACCATTACGACAGGCAAGGAGAGGGCCGGGCTCCCTCCCCTGCATCCTGACCGAGCGACGGTTGCTACGTGGAGAGACATTACCGCGGGCCTCTGCAATAATTTATCGTAAGAGCGCGGCGAGCCGTCATCTAGCCACTGACAGAGAGCTGCAGTACTTTATCAGCCTGCCTGTAAATCAGCCATGTGTGGGTGCAGACGGCAAACATTGTTTGATCTCTTTCAGACACTCTAATAATCTGCTCCCCTCTGATTGATACCTTCACACAACAAAGCGCATTACACCAGCCAGCAGAGGAGCCATCAAAGTGGTGTGTGTGTGTGTGTGTGTGTGTGTGTGTGTGTGTGTGTGTGTGTGTGTGTGTGGTGTGTGTGTGTTGTGTGTTGTGTGGTGTGTTGTGTGTGTGTGTGGTGTGTGTGGTGTGTGTGTGTGTGTTGTGTTGTGTGTGTGTGTGTGTGTGTGTGTGTGTGTGGTCATCAGTATGGCCAGTCGCCTGGAGAAGGAGGGAGGGAGAGATGGAGGGAGGGTAAGGGAGGAGAGAAATGAGTCTTCTGCAGAGACACAGGGTCGTTTTCAGTCTCTAAACGAATGACAGGCTAACGGGTTCAGAAAARGATCATTGGTTGAAGGGAGGGGCAAGGAAAAGGACAAAGTCAGTGCAGCCATAACCCTCAACAAAAAATACCCTGAATAGACAGGAAGAGCTATTGAAACCATTCTGCAGTAAATATTTTTCTTTATAGTCCAAAGGCTACTTTGGACWATTTTTTCATACTGAATGTCGGTTTTTATCATGTATAGTTTAGCATCTCTTAAGAAAAGAACCATAACTAATTCAACATATATCTTGTCCCTTAGATCACATATGCTAATCCTGGATTAAGTACCGTGTGCTTCTAAACAACAATCATTTTACAGAGAAAAAAAGATAGTTGTAGTTGCCTCTTCATTCTAGTAGGGTGGATTTGGATAGGGTGGAACATCATAAACTCTGACAGTTTAATCCTGACTCGTTTATTTCTTGATCTGACAAGAGAAAATCAAAACTATTGTTACTAAACCCTCACAGAGAAACCACATGATCAAAATCACATCGCTTCATTGGTGTGACATCATAGAGGGGGGCAGAGCTGGATTGAAACAGGAAGCTCACCTCGTGAAACACATGGTAAYATCAGTGACATAGCTTTTTTTCTGTTTTGATGTTAATGTTATAAACTGTCATAAATAATACACTGTGCCAAATTGCGATTTAAATGTGCATACTATGTACGGGTGTATCAAAATACACAAAGTTTCCAAAATGATGTTTCATTTTTGTAATTCAGTTATTTATTTAGTTGTCCCGCTTTACCAACCATAGCTATCTATAGTAGGACAGCATGGAGTAGATCATGGAGGAAAACGATCCCGTTTACAATAGGGACCATTTGTACTTAGGTTAGGCAGGGCTCTGCTTCCTGTAGTACTATATCCGGTTTATTTTTTCTTGTAGTACTGTTATTAGTACTGTTATTATTACTGTTATTTGAGTGAATTCAGAAAAAGGGGGACACTTTTTGCATTTCCGTCTTCTGTAACCTCTTCACATATCRATCCAACATTAGTCTAACACYATCCATTTCTGAAATCCTCAGATGTTTCCTAATCACACAAAACAGAAAATATGGTTTTGGCTCAGTGTACACAAATAGGTGTGTCATGATTCATGTGGATATGATATCAACATTTGTTTTTTTGTGTGATTAGGAAACATCTTGATGATTTCAGAAATGTATCATGTATTGGGCTAATGTGTTGGATAGATGTCAAAATATGTTAGAGAAAACYGAAATGCAAATAGTGTCCCACTTATTCCGAATTCGCCCTACATTTATTCCAGTAGAAGCTGGTGGGAGGAGCTATAGGAGGACAAGCTCATTATAATGGCTGAAGTGGAATAAACGTAGTCAAACGTGGTTTCCATATGTTTAATGTGTTTGATACCGTTCCATTTATTCCATTCCAGCCCTTACAATGAACCTGTCCTCCTATAGATCCTCCCACCTGCCTCCTCTGATATCTTTATATCTCAGATTGGAATGTTCATACTGTAACAACCACACTGAGTATACAAAACATTAAGAACACCTGCTCTTTCCTTGACATAGATTGACCAGGTGAATCCAGGTGAAAGCTGTGATCCCTTATTGATGTCACTTGTTAAATCCACTTCTATCAGTGTAGATGAAGGGGAGGAGACAGGTTAAAGAAGGATTTTTAAGCCTTGAGACAATTGAGACATGGATTGTGTATGTGTTACATTGAGGGTGAATGGACAAGACAAAAGATTTAAGTGCCTTTGAACGGGGTATGGTAGTAGGTGCCAAGGGCACCGGTTTGTGTCAAGTACTGCAATGCTGATGGGTTTTTCACGCTCAACCGTTTCCCGTGTGCATCAAGAATGGTCCAACACTCAAAGGACATCCAGCCAACTTGACACAACTGTGGGAAGCATTGGAGTCAACATGGGCCAGKATDCCTGTYGAACGCTTTCGACACCTTGTAGAATCCATGCCCCGACAAATTAAGGCTGTTCTGAGGACAAAAAGGGGGTTGCAACTCAATATTAGGAAGGTGTTCTTAATGTTTTGTACATTCAATGTATATCTGTTCAAACTGAGTGGTTGTGTATTCTCTGTAAAATGCTGATTTTTCTATTTCATTCACAGCCTCCCATCAAATCAAAGTTAAATGCATCCTTCCAAATTGCATTCCAACTCCTTGTTGATATAGCTCATATGCAATGGAGAGCAATGTCCCATTCAATAACCCACAATACCCGTACCATTTGTGCTACAGTGCTCTGCTTCAAAATGTCATTGATTTGAGTGTGACACAAAACCATAACTCTACCTCATCCACCGTTCGGTGATATTAGACATGGCTTCCAATTATTCATCCCCAAATTCAATAGCTATTTTCTGTGCAATGAAATATAGTGGTTTCAATCCAATCCAGAGAGTGATGCCATAGAGACCATTTCAAAACAGCTTGCTGCCTCAGTAAATAAATGAACATGGAGGGACTCATTGGGCTTGAAAAGGAAATGGTGCCTATCTCAGTATCTCTGCCAGCTTACTGTTTGATGATGAGAAGAATCGTTATACTCATAAATTAGACATTAGTGGTGTCCACTGTGTGTGCATCTATATCAAAAGATGTTAATTGAGCCTTTATTGACTGATTTACGTTCTCCTTTGATTGAGAATGCTCTCTGAAGAATGTGGGTGCATTTACAACAATCAATAAGAGGATTCTCAATTTGAATTCATAGATATCTTACGGTTGCGGAGGTCTGGCAGACAGACATTCACCATTCTGTTAGAAGAGCATTAAAAAAGTACCGTTGAACAATAAAATGCAATTATAAGTGGTTTGTGTGTTGTGTGTGGAGTATCAGTAGCCCACCCAGGCCTGATAATGAGCGTGATGCAACATGCGGTCAGCGAGCCGTGCGTGCGTATAGCCCCAGCCCCGCTCAATGCATCTCCGAAAATAAACAGAGCAATGGAAATGGTCTCTCATTAGTGTTCTCTTCATAATAAGTCCCTTAGACAAGGTTGACAAACCAGGCCTCTCTGGGTCTGGCTACATCAATCCTCAGGGACCATCCCTTTAAGACAGCAGAGGGCCTAACAGTGGCTACATCCCAAATGGCATCCCTATTCCCTATATGGTGCACAACTAGCGCACCACACTTTTGAAAAGTAGTGCACTATAAAGGGTGCCATTTGGGATGTAGCACATGTACAGCCTCACCAACCAACCCCATCCCCTCCGCCTTACATACTCATCCTCTACCCTTCTTCATTCACAGTGGAGCAGAATTCTGCAGCACAAAAATAAAATACACCAGAAATATCAAATAATGAAGAAAGTCTAGTTGCATAGATGCTATATCATCACTAGGCATATCAGGGATAATATGTCTGTTCTGCAATTCTGTCTTATTAGAATTCAAGGGGTTTTGCTGTATGTGAGAGAAGTTATTTTGTGCTCTRGAGACTGGATGAATGACGCTGTTTGGGTTATTTAAACAGGTGTTCCGGCTCTTACCTTGTGTTCAGATTGTTTCATGTGCACCTGTTTCTAAATCGCATACGTATTCAAAACTGTGTATTGATCATAACAGAAGGAGTGTATTTATGGAGTAAATAGACATGATGTTCTCGTGTGTCCATCAAGTGGCTATAGAGGTCACAGTATCAGAGATCATTAGAATCAAAAGAGAAACATGTTGAACAAAGACGTCACAGATGCCCATCAAAAGTCCCTGGTTTATCCAATGCAAACTCCAAAAAGATCATGTTCAAATATCGTTATTATATAATCATCTAAAGTGGATCCTCTAGATACAAAATCACCAGTAATCTTCTCTTTGTGTCTCTTCATACCTCCATTCCGCTCCTCCTCCACCCAGCTACAGTACCTGAGCTGTGATTTTGCAGGACAGACACATCACACGGCTGCTGTCTGGAGGGCACTGTAAATATCACCTTTCTTGTTATCTCCAAGACCTGTTTTTCCCGTAAAATAGGGGAACATGTAACTCAATATACTGTTGGATAAAGCCGTTCGCTTTCGGAGGACATTGTGGGTGACATGCCTTAGTGCCCTGGATAGGTATGAAAATACAAATGAATCAATAATGCAGATATGGATAATATTTTCCTACAGATCCTCTTTTTGTGTTAGATTAAAGGTACTGATCACAGTGGAAGTGGTAATGCTAAACGGATTGTCCGAGAACACAAAGTGCTTTGTGTTATTGTGCATCATTTTCTTTGTCAGATTCTGTGACATCACAGCACACCAGTCTAGAGTCTAGATTGTGGATTATTTTGGAAAATCTCTTGGCCCATTCAGAATTCACAAACTAACATACATGTCTGCTCAGAACAATCTTATTGTTATTTCAAATGACAAGGGYACAAAGGATCCCGTAATGACAAATCCCATAATGAGGTATTATAAGTTGGAGCAAAATAAAGGGTCACTGAATATTGCATGATAGTGATCATGAAAATTATATTCACTACTAAGTATTAAACATTCAGCAACTATATTCAACAACGATATATATTTTATAACGCACTTGATCATTTCAATGCATGAAATTGCTGGAAGTCATGAAGATGTTTCAAATTGTCTAAAATGTATAGACAGTAGAATAAAATTGGAAAGCAATAACCCACTCTGAAATGAAATGGCATTTCCCTCTGTAATACCCTTGTCCCCCTGGCACGTTGTTATTTGTTGCTATTGTTGTGTTCACCCACACACTTATATTACGGTGTTGTTTCATTTGAGCTGCAAGATAAAGTTATTTCATTTTGTGGGATTAAATTACTGCAGGTATTTGTGTTTTGTTTTATCAGTGCATTATTTAGAGGTTAAAAAAATAGGATAGTGGCTCTCTTTTCCAGCAACCTCAGTCCCAGGTTTAATTTGTATTGGTACCCTGAAAATGCATCCATCCACTATAACCAGGATTAGGTGGCTGGCTAAGTAATTTCCCTAAAGGAAGAGGCATGTTGAATCGGAGCATAACAATGACAAATAAAAATTCAAGTGAGCAAGTACAGTATGAAAAGACGTCTCTAGCACGTTGAGGCATACAGTGGCTTCAGAAAGTATTCACACCTCTTGACATTTTTCCACATTTGTTGTGTTACAGCTTGAATTTAAATGGTATTAAATGTAGATGTTGTGTCACTGGCCTACATTGCTGTTAGCAATAAGTCACTAAAGTAAAACTGCAAAACATTTGGCCAAGAAATTAACTTTACGTCCTGAATACAACTTGTTATTTTTGGGGCAAATACAACACAACACATCACTGAGAACCACTCTTCATAATTTCAAGCATGATGGGGGCTGCATCATATTATGGGTATGTTTGTCATCGGCAAGGACTAGGGAGTTTTTTTTGTTGATAAAAATAAATGGAATAGTGTTAAGCACAGGCAAAATCCTAGAGGAAAACTTTCCAACAGACACTGGGAGACAAATTCACCCTTTGAGCAGGACAATAACCTAAAACACAAGGCCAAATAGTTTCTTACCAAGATGACATTGAATGTTCCTGAGTTGCCTAGTTACAGTTTTGACTTAAATCGGCATGAAAATCTATGGGAAGACTTGAAAATGGCTGTCTAGCCATGATCAACAACAATTTTGACAGAGCTTGAAGATAATTAATCAAATAAAATAAAAAATAATAAAAAAAAAGTATTAATATTGTAGAATCAGGTGTGCAAAGCTCTTAYAGACTTACCCAGAAAAACTCAACGCTGTAATCTCTGCCAAAGGTGATTCTAACATGTATTGACTTAGGGGTGTGAATACTTACAGTACCAGTCAAAAGTTTGTACACCGCTACTCATTCCAGAGTTTTTCTTTATTTTTACTATTTTATACATTGTAGAAAAGTAGTGAACACAATGAAAAACTATGAAATAACACATGCAATCATGTAGTAACCAAAAAAGTGTTAAACAAATCAAAATATATTTTAGATTTTAGATTCTTCAAAGTAGCCACCCTTTGCCTTGGTGACAGCTTTGCACAATCTTGGCATTCTCTCAACCAACTTCATGAGTTAGTCACCTGGAATGCATTTCAATCAACAGGTGTGCCTTGTTAAAAGTTCATTGGTGGAATTTCTTTCCTTCTTAATGCGGTTGAGCCAATCAGTTGTGTTGTGACAAGGTAGGGGTGGTATACAGAAGATATCCCTATTTCCCTACACATACATATTACCTCAATTACCTCGACACTGGTGCCCCTGCACACGGTACCCCCACTATTGTTATTGACTGCTGCTGTTTAATTATTTGTTATTCTTATCTTTTACTTTTTTTGTGGTATTTTCTTAAAACTGCATTGTTGGTTAAGGGCTTGTAAGTAATCATTTTACTGTAAGGGCTACACCTGTTGTATTCAGTGCATGTGACAAATACAATTTGATTTGGTAAAAGACCAAGTCCATATTATGGCAAGAACAGCTCAAATAAGCAAAGAGAAACGACAGTCCATCATTACTTTAAGACATGAAGGTCAGTCAATCCGGAAAATGTCAAGAACTTTAAAGTTTCTTCAAGTGCAGCCTCAAAAACCATCAAGCGCAATGATGAAACTGGCTCTCATGAGGAAGGAAAGGAAGACCCAGAGTTACCTCTGCTGCAGAGGATAAGTTCGTTAGAGTTACCAGCCTCAGAAATTYCAGCCCAAATAAATGCTTCACAGAGTTCAAGTAACAGACACATCTCAACATCAACTGTTCAGAGGAGACTGTGTGAATCAGGCCTTCATGGTCAAATTCCTCGTAAGAAACCACTACTAAAGGACACTAATAATAGAGAGACACTTGCTTGGGCCAAGAAAAACGAGCAATGAACATTAGACCGGTAGAAATCTTTTCTTTGGTCTGATGAGTCCAAATTAGAGATTTTTGGTTCCAACCGCCGTGTCTTTGTGAGATGCAGAGTAGGTGAACAGAGGATGTGTGGTTCATTTGTTTTTCAACAGGACAATGACCCAACACACCTCCAGTTGGAGGAGTAAGGGCTATTTGACYAATAAGGAGAGTGATGGAGGGTTGCATCAAATTACCTGGTCTCCACAATCACCCGATCTCAACCAAATTGAGATGATTTGGACAGCAGAATGAAGGAAAAGCAGCCAACAAGTGCTCAGCATTTGTGGGAACTCCTTCAAGACTGCTGGAAAAGTATTCCAGGTGAAGCTGGTTGAGAGAATACCAAGAGTGTGCAAAGCTGTCATCAAGGCAAAGGGTGGTTACTTTGAAGTATCTAAAATCTAAAATATATTTTGATTTGTTTAAAACCTTTTTGGTTACTACATGATTCCATATGTGTTATTTCATAGTTTTTATGTCGTCACTATTATTCTACAATGTAGAAAACAGTAAAAATAAAGAAAAACCCTTGAATGAGTAAGTGTGTCCAAACTTTGACTGGTACTGTATGTAAATGAGATATTTCTGTATTTCATTTTCCAATGACTTTGCAAACATTTCTAAAAACATGTTTTCACTTTCTCCTTGTGGGGTCTTGTGTGTAGATGGGTGAGGGAAAAAATGTATAATCAATCAATTTTGAATTCAAGGCTGTAACACAGGGGCGTCAAACTCATTCCATGGAGAGTGTCAGACGGTTTATGTTTTTTCCTTTCAATTAAGACCTAGACAACCAGGTGAGGGGAGCTCTTAACTAATTAGTGACCTTAATTCATCAATCAAGTACAAGGGAGGAACAAAAACCCGTAGACACTCGGCCCTCCGTGGAATGAGTTTGACACGTGCTGTAACACAACAACATGTGGAATAAGTCCAGATGAATGAATACTTTCTGAAGGCCCAATAGTAGCTTGTTGCTACTACAGCTTGTTGCTACTACAGCTGTTGCTACTACAGCTTGTTGCTACTACAGCTTGTTGCTACTACAGCTTGTTGCTACTACAGCTTGTTGCTACACACAGCTTGTTGCTACTATATCTTGTTTACTACTACAGCTTTTGTTTGCTACTACAGCTTGTTGCTACTATAGCTTGTTGCTACTATAGTAGCTTGTTGCTACTATATCTTGTTGCTACTATAGCTTGTTGCTACTATAGCTTGTTACTTACTACAGCTTGTTGCTACTAAGTAGCTTGTTGCTACTATATCTTGTTGCTACTATAGCTTGTTGCTACTATAGCTTGTTACTACTAAAGCTTGTTGCTGCTATAGCTTGTTACTACTACAGCTTGTTGCTACTACAGCTTGTTGCTACTACAGCTTGTTGCTACTATATCTTGTTGCTACTATAGCTTGTTGCTACTACAGCTTGTTGCTACTACAGCTTGTTGCTACTATAGGCTTGTTGCTACTATAGCTTGTTGCTACTACAGCTTGTTGCTACTATAGCTTTGTTTGCTACTATAGTAGCTTGTTGCTACTATAGTAGCTTGTTGCTACTATACTTGTTTGCTACTAACAGCTTGTTGCTACTATAGCTTGTGCTACTATAGTAGCGTGTTGCTACTATAGCTTGTTGCTAACTACAGCTTGTTGCTACTATAGCTTTGTTGCTACTATAGCTTGTTGCTACTATATGTAGCTTGTTGCTACTAATAGTAGCTTATTGCTACTATAGCTTGTTGCTTACTAAAGTAGCTTTGTTGCTACTATATCTTGTTGTTACTATAGCTTGTTGCTACTATAGCTTGTTACTACTACAGCTTGTTGCTACTATAGCTTGTTGCTCTACTACTAGCTTGTTGCTACTATATGCTTGTTTTGCTACTATAGTAGCTGTTGCTAACTATAGTATCCGCTTTGTTGCTACATAGGCTTGTTGCTACTATAGTAAGCTTGTTGCTACTATATCTTGTTGCTACTATAGCTTGTTGCTACTATAGCTTGTTTACTACTACAGCTTGTTGCTACTATAGTCTTGTTGCTACTATAGCTTGTTGCTACTACAGCTTGTTGCTACTACAGCTTGTTGCTACTACAGCTTGTTGCTACTATAGTAGCTTGTTGCTACTATAGCTTGTTGCTACTACAGCTTGTTGCTACTATAGCTTGTTGCTACTACAGCTTGTTGCTACTATAGTAGCTTGTTGTGTTGCGTATTTGTCTGTCAGGCAACTATAACCAGTTACGAACAACACTATTAGTGTTTGGTTATATATTCATCTACCTACCATAATACCATAGTTATAAAGCTCTGCAGGTCTATTACTAAGACTACCCCTGAGTATCTTTATACTTTTTAATGTTTTTAACAAAATGCTAATGGTCTTCCACATGCACCTGAGCAAGGATAAAAGTGCCCTAATTCCTGCTCCAAAGGTCAGGAAAATGAGTTATGGTGGTATAAGCACCTGAAAGCTATTCCCTTGTTAGATTTGACAAAGAGAGGCTGCCAGTTTCCCACTTAAAATAGTGTGGGGTAATAAATGATCATTTGTGCAAGTGTTAGTAGCTACAGGCACGGTAGTGACTTTTGACATAACTTTAATGCTGGTTGATTTTACATGCTCAACATGTTTAGAATTAGCATTTTATTCATGATCCCCAATATGTAGGCATATTTGATACGTATTGTTTCATAATACCGGAACATATTATTAAAGGGATATTTAAAGATGACTAGATCACTGCATGCAACATAGTCATCCTAATCCTCAATAGAATGAGCAACACTTGCATGATGCAGTAAGTGATACATGAAAACCTCACCCAGACTAGCCGATATATTAACCCGTTCACTAGCATTTCACAGGTCTCACATACAGTACAGCGGTGCAGGCTCCTCCCTCAGTGAATTTCATAAAAATAGTTAAACATTTAAAAAAATATACAACAATACTAAATATATTCACGTCACCAAATAATTGATTAAAACACATTGTTTTGCAATGAAGGTCTACAGTAGCCTCAGCCTACACCAGCACTCTGTAGGGTAGCACCATGGTGTAGCCGGAGGACATCTAGCTTCCGTTCTCCTTTGAGTACATTGACTTCATTACAAAACCTAGGAGGCTTATGGTTCTCACCCCCTTCCATAGACTTAGACAGTAATTATGACAAAATCCTGAGGACGTCCTCCATCCTATCAGAGCTCTTGCAGTATGAACTGACATGTTGTCTACCCAATCAAAGGATCAGAGAATGAATCTAGTACTGAAAGCATAAGCTACAGCTAGCTAGCACTGTAGTGCATAATTGACTCAGAGAGAGAAAGACAATACTTTTACAGTTTTTAACAAATACATTTTTTTTAAATGAAGGAGAAGAGAGAGATATTTTGTCATTTTTTTCACTTTCACTTACTTAGCTAGTAAATGCAACTAGCTAGTTTAGCCTACTCAAACACCCTGGCTCAAACAGAGAGCTCAAACAGAGGGATGCTATGTTAGCTAGCTGGCTATGACTATCCAACACTGGAACTCTTCCAAGTGAAGGTAAGCATTTGGTTTTACTAATTTATTGCCACTAGGGGCCCGCTGGTGTAACTGCAAACTGCTTACTGACTGTACTGCGTGATTGTAGCAGGTTTACTAACATGCTAGTTCTGTTAGCTATGTTGACTATGACGTTACTTTAGCTAATATGGTGACAGCAATGAAGGCTGTGTGTAGCAGTTATGATATGGTTTGGCTTGGAAAGTTTTTTGTGCCTGGTCACAGACAGCTGATGTGTTGTGCATTGAAGTCTACAAGCGAAGGGAAAAGGTGAGAGGAGGACAGCACGTAGATACAAGAAGAAATACAACGTGGCTGCTATGAAAGTGAACTGTGGTTACGTGTGACCAGGGGTATATTAAATCTTAAATGATTCTGTTGAAAAACGTGAAACGTGAAAAAGCAAACAAAACTAAATGGGGATAAACATACCTGCATTTGTCCAATAGACACTCGTTTGCAACTGTTGGACTAATGATTACACCCTAGATCAGCTAGGTGCAGGCAAGAGTGTGGAAGGCGGTGTGTCACTGTCTGTCTGTCACCTGCAATTTTTCTCTCAACCTCTGTGCACCTACGTTGTAAACTTGACTAGGTTGAGGCGGCAGATAGCCTAGTGGTTAGAGAAAGAATCTGTTGTTCTGCCCCTGAGCAAGGCAGTTAACCGACTGTTCCCCGGGCACCAAAGACGTGGATGTCGATTAAGGCAGCCCCCCGCACCTCTCTGATTCAGAGGGCTTGGGTTAAATGTGAAAGACACATTTCAGTTGAAGGCATTCAGTTGTACAACTGACTAGGTATCCCCGCTTTCATTTCCAACCTCATGATGGGTATAGGTAAAATTCAGGTGTCATGTAGTAGCCTAAACCTATAGGTGTTACATTGAACTGGGTGAATGGAATATGAATGACAGTCATCCAATATTCTGAAAGAAATAAGGCCATGCTCACAACAACAAAAAAATAGCATCCTCTCTCATCTTAAACGGCACCGACCGCCACTGCAGTACCGAAGTTGGTATTACTGATGTGGACACAGGGCCTTAGAACAGTATGACAGTTTCAGGTGCTGGAGTCTATTAATAGTTTACCTCTTAGCCTCAGCATTTCATCATTCTGCTGTCCGAGCTCTGAGGGTTTACTGTTCCTGCCAACAACAAACACAAGGAAGTTTTGCATCTCCATCTCACCCCCCATCATATTTCATTGGGCGGATTATTATAAATAAAGGCACAGACGGTGACCTGTGCTATTAGTTACACAGGAACCTGTGAGTATCCAGGTGATTTGTCTTCTGTCAGGCCTTCAGTGTTTATCCTTTGCAATCCAACAGGATTGGAATCAAAGACGGTGGTATTCATTCAGCATGAGAAATAACCTGTCGCTTCCAGTGGTGAGGAAAGGGAAGGAGGGACCAGAGAATAACAAAAGACAACATCAGCAAGACATCATACACCGTTCTCTGGTCCCTAAAGTGGCCTACACACAGAGAGAAAAGCATTCTGTATAGTTGTGGTTTTACAGCACCAAGTCTGTTGACAAAGAAAGAAATCAGGAGGGAACCAGGTGGGAGATTCGTGCCTTTAAACAGCAGGTCAGGCTGCGGGTCATATCCAAGTAGAGGTCTAGCGCTAGCTAGCTAGCTAAGCTTCCCTCCCTGTGCGACTCTCCTGCTATGACCACACAAACTCGTCCCGTCTCCCCCGAGCATAGCCTCCCTGACAGAGTGCTGAGGTAAAGAGTAAATCGAAACCTCTCACCCTACCAATCCCCAGGTCTCTCCTCTCCAACCCAGCGCTAGGCCTAACACATTGAGACAAGGCTCTCTGTGGTTCTAGTCGTTAGATCTCCCTGGACCTTTGATCTCTGACAAATAGAGAATATGGTCTGAGTGCTGCAGCCTGAGGGCATTACCAAGCACCAGGAAATGGCATCATAAAGGGTAAAATTCAGGGAGACACTAAAATGTAGGCCTTATTGGCCTCATTAAGGCTACTGTCGCGTGACAATTACATTATCCATGCAAAATGACTAAGCTTTGTTCTCCCATCATCTGAGAAATGGGCATTGAGTTTCAGCCCTGATCAGTTTTAAGCTAAAGTGATGGATGTCAATCAGAATATGTTCGAATAGATCATGTAATGTTAATGTGCAGAACGTCTATTCTCCTTTAATTTAATTTGCAGTTAATTTGCTAATTGTTTTATTCCAAGCAGAGAAGTTACCCTTTAGCCTTTTAAAATACACACTTATTTTGCTTGGGGAGCATCCCTAAACATTTAAGATTTTTTTTCAAGACCACTGTCAGTTAGCAACCACCTGAAACCCTGCATTGACTATCCAACAGATTGCAACTCATCCATTTTTTAATTGTGTTTTATTTTTTACCTGCCGGTCCCACAGGGGCTGGCTGCGGCGGTGGTCGCTGTCATCCATCTGCCGTGACAGGAAGAGAGAGAGAGAGGAGAGAGAGAGAGAGAGAGAGAGAGGGAGGGGGGGGGCGAGAGACAGAGAGGATGCAGAGAGTCAGAGAGAGAGACAGACCGAGACAGATCGAGAGAGATGGAGAGCGAGAGAGATTACGACAGTTGTCGCAGAGAAGAGAGAGAAAGAGAGATAGAGAGGGAGAGAGAGAGACACACACAGATCGGTCGACAGAGAGAGAGCAAGAGAGAGAGAGTGTGGCTCCCTGCCACCACTACCATCCACCCCAAGCTGATGTGTCAGGCTTATCACCCAGCCGAGCGATCCTGAGGTGACATCCTCCACTGAATCAGTGACATTTCACGGACGGTGCAAATCTATCCATCTTTGTCAAGCGTCCGCCTCAATTTTAGCATTCCACGAGTTAGCATATTGATCACCGAAAACCGGTCAAGTGAGGAGGAGTTATTTTTTTGCTTCTAGCTTTCTCCCTAAACTGGGCATTGTGAGTCCACAGGATTCCTGTCACTGTCCACCGCATTGGTTTTTAATCTGACCAGCTGCATGTACCATGATATAGGTCATTTATCATTCAAGTCTAGGATGCATTAGATGCTTTAGGGCTTTCTTTCTTAAAACATGGTAAAGTTCAAGGAAAACAGAAGAACAACAGAACTTTGTTTCAAGGGGCTGACAATAACCATTTCAATTGGTTATGAGGCATCAGTCAACATTGATTTATACGCCAAAACAGGAAGTTACAACATGAACCCTTTGAATAATGTCGCACATATGGCAAAAAAAGTTATGTGAACATGTTTTTCTTCAGAACACTGTAATAGATTCATMATGGAAAGAAAGAGCAGTTTACCGGCAACACTTGTGCAACCATGTCATGAGATGCTTTGCTAGCTGTCAACATTATGTGGGTGTTTTTTGGCACAGATGTGTTCAATAAACCAAAGATCCATGCTTCCCTGAGCTTTGTTTCTCAACAACAATGAAGTTCCTTACCACCGGGTTTAAATTGCWGCAACGATGCATCACCAATAAACAATAGACAAACTTACAAGAATCAGACATCTAAAACACCACAGACAAACAGAATGTACGTTTATGATAGTTGTTTAAGATAGTAAAACCAATTGGGTCCGTTAGTGATTCTAAACTATCACTCACCTTTGTTTGTGTAGTAGATGTGCAATACAATAATTGATTAATATAAACGCAAAGCTTTGGGGAAAACTAGAGCCCTTAAATGAGAGTCCTGATTGTGGATGTGCAAAACAAAATGAACAGTGACAGAGGGACACCTGGGACTACAACATCTGCAGTGTGCGGTGTCGAGGTTAACTTGTCCTGTGATTACAAAACGCATTTCCCCAGGAGCAGGTGTTGCATTGACACAGTTACTATCATGTAGAAATGCACACAGCACTCACACAGGCACAAACAAGCAGGCAGGCAGGCAGGCAGGCAGGCAGGCAGGCAGGCAGGCAGGCAGGCAGGCACGCACGCACGCACGCACGCACGCACGCACGCACGCACGCACCACACACACACACACACACACACACACACACACACACACACACACACACACACACAAAGAGAGGGCTCCAGAGTGGAAAAAGAGAGGAGAATGGTTGCCTCCCCAAACATATACTTTTGGCCCAACATCTCTGCTGTGAGCCTCGTGTGAAAACATGAATGAGCAGCCTGCAAATCGATAGGGACAAGAGATCTGGTGTCGAGCAAATCCAGTGCAGACTGACATGTTCCTCGTGTAATCTCCCACATTGTGCTGCGAGGGGAAAGATTACCCTCCCCTGACTGGCTGCTAAAAGGCTGCTTTGCTGTAGTTCATGTCTTTCTGGTCTGCTCTCTGTGAAGGGAAAAGAAGGAAAGGGAAGGGAGAACATGACAGCATCCAAAATGGCACCCTATTCCCTATTTAGTCCACTACTTTTGACCAGGGCCCATAGAGCTCGGGTCAAAAGTATTGCACTATATTGGGAATAGGGTGCCATTTGGTACTTGAGCATATGCCTCCTCTGTGAATGTGTACTCTCCCCCTCCTCCTTGTCAGATGCTGGATTACGGCCGACATTATCCCTCCCTGACTCTCCGACAAAGGAGGGTTCTTTCTGGTCTTTGAATCTATGACACAGGATTTGGCGAAAGTTCTTCTGCGCCAATTTTGATGCCTGCTAAGTGTCCCATGCAGGATTAAAAGGCCCTTTGATGTGTGTCTCCTCTGTGTAGCGCTACTACTGTGACGGGCTATCAGCCAAGGAAATATAGCACTGTATAAAACAAGGCTCATCGTGACCTATGAACCCTGAAGTCAGTGTGTGTACTACTTTGAAACATTTCGAGCCCGCAGATAGAAGGAGATGGGAGAAACGTAATGGCACTTGTAGGTGAAATGTCGGCATCGCCATTGGCACTTCTATTGCAAAAAGAAAGGACCGCCTACGTTGACAGTAAAGTGAAACTCAACACTGCGGCACAATTTATAAAGGTATAATAAAAAGCAGCGACTGGCTCAGGATAGTCTTGTAAAAAGAGCAATACACATGTAGTAAACTGTAATGAAATACGGGAATGACTTTGCCACTGATCTAGAAATAAACTGAAAAAGTTTGAAATCTGATGCGTGATTTATTAGCTGCAGAGCGTACGAGTGTGTTCCAGACACAATATGTAGACAGTCACCTTCACAGCCAAGCCAGCTATCCYTCCAGCACAGTTAGGTACACCTGCATTTCTGCCTGCCTATGCAGCTTGGTGGGCTGTGTGTGTGTTTGTGTCGCTGCCTTGTTGGCTGTAAACTTTGCTGAAGCATGTTTGACTAGACCCCTAATCTGACAGCTTAGTGCAGGTGTGAGAAGAGAATAGGATTGTGTGATCAGACGGGGGCTAGACTCAGTTAATAAACCCCCAGCCAGTACCTGTTCCTGTGTCTGTCTGCCCACTGCCCTTGGAGATCGTTTACATCAAAGCACCAATCAAAAACTGGTGCAGATATAATTTGTCATCAGGGATTTCCTGCTGGAGAATTATAGAGAAGATACAGGGCCGGATCAATACTATGGATTTTCGCTGCAGTAGCTGATTGTCCAATTGCAGTGAAACATGTGCCGGGATAAAAGGACAAGTCTGCCATTTTGTACAGACTGCAGAGTCAGCAAAAGGTTCTGGCTGTCAGATGCTTATAGCCTGCTGTGATTGAAAATTAATCCCATGCTGCATGTCAAGTCATATTTAACACACTGCTCTGCACATGGGACATGATTTATCATGGATCTCTCTCCTGTCTCTCTCTCTCTCGTCTGTCTCTCCTCTCTTCCCTCCTTCCCTTTTCCCTCTCTCTCTCTCTCTCTCTCTCTCTCTCTCTTTCCCTCTCTCCCTTCTCTCCTCTCTCCGCCTGCTTTTGAAGAGGCATCACTCGGTGTCACTGCTGAGTACAGCTTTGGCTACACATTCATGGAGCTGACAGAACCAGACACACCATGGATGCCAGTGTAATACAAGCCTTCCTTTACAACATGTCTGAAGAATTAGTTGAGATGTGGACTGAATCGGCTAAAACCCTTCACTACCCTGACCTCTGAGTGTATTTAGCTGCCATATAATAATCTCTAATTCCAGACTTGGACTTGAATATATACATATTTTGGACACTGTAAATGTTCAAGATTATTGCCTTGCTACCATCGGACCTTATCCAATTGCTGGAGCACCAACCATTTGGTTGTTCCATTTGGTTGTGTCAATGATACTCAATGGCTGGCCCTGTGTTGTCAATTTCTTTGTAATCTGTATCGAACCATTTCAATGGCTGATCACTTCTCCAGCTTCATCATAGCATCGTTTAGATCCTCCGGGAGTACAATGTAGGCCTGTGTATAATGAGGCCATACGTTGGGTATACAAGGACAAATGGCATGAAAGGACATATGTCGGTAGGCCACTAGGCCTTGACCACAGAGACAGTCATATCTGCCAGTTCTGTCATGTGTGCCCAAGTCAATCCTCTGTATGAGAGCTGGGTCTCAGGGCACCATGCCAGGCAGTGAAAATGGGAAGTGTGAATGTACTGTGGCCCCTAGTCTAGTGTAGCTTTGTTGCCAGAATGTGTCTGTATTCACATTGTTGCATGATTCGATGGTTGGCTAAAAACAGACTGGCACCCTTTCATCATGTGATCATAAAGAAAGTTGCCTGGGTCACTGCAAAGCCAAACCTTAACAGTACCTTGTAAGAAACAACCAATGGTCAGTATGTCTCTCTACGTGTGCATATCTGTGTTCTACTGTACCTCAAGTGGTTCATATGTTCGAGGGAACGTGTGAGAGAAGAAGTTGTATACTGTGTCATAGAACAGACAAGAGAGTTTATATATAACCAAACCTCATAATGATGAAGACATGCATGTGCTGTAATTGTTGTTATTGCCACACACAAATTGAAAGGCATAACCTGACTGACTCCAGCTATCAGTTGTCATTACGTGAGAAAACATACCCTGGTTGCAGATAGCTGTCTGCTGACACCCAAAGTAATTGAGGAGGTAGTCTGGCTGTTGAACACACTCAAAGGGAAAAAATAAACACTTGATCAGAGCATTTTTATGTCTTTGGAGATGATTTGATTTCACATAATGTCTATTTTACAACCAGAGTTGCCATTAATTTGCATGATAGCGAGTCAAAATGTGACATTTTTATTTAGACGTTCCACCAATGTTTGGAGAACAATTGGGTGGTGTTTTTTCTTCTGTCAGTCTCTCAGCGTCGCAGCCTCATTATATCATATCTAACAGAGCACTGAGTAGCTGCCTCCCTCCACACATTGCTGTGTCAGGTCAATGTGCCATTCTTTACGCGGTGATGGAGCGAGGATGGTGTGTTGTTGACAGCAAGATGATTTCAGATTGAAGTCTTTGGTGCTATACTGTATTTACGAACAATAGGCTAAACCATGATGGGGAGTGGAGAAGAAAATAACTATTTTTTTTATCAATAAACATCTCTGAATGATGAGAGATTTTAACACAAGACGTTTTAGTGCGTTTGCACATCCATTGCTGTAAAAAAGACAACTGTGTCAAAGCACAATTAGGTTTTAGAGCAGTATGTTACACTATATTTGTGTCATTTAGAAGACACTATTATCCAGAGCAACTTACAGAAGTGAGTGCATACATATCTGTACTTTTTCATACTGGTCTCCAGTGGGAATTGAACCCACAACACTGGTGTTGTAAGCACCATGCTCTACCAACTGAGCCACACTACATGCCTAATATATGAAGTATAAATACTTTGTAAATAACTAACATTTAATTCAAGGCGAGAGGATAATGTATGTTTTAGTTAGTCTGCCTCCGCCTCCATAGCCTGCCCATGTTCTCTCCCATTAGTTGATCCTGGCAGACAGGGTAGGTCTGTGCCTCAGCCTGTAGCCTGGTGCCTAGTTCCCGGTTCCGTGCCGAGGCAGAAGGGAAGCGCTGAAGCGGGAACACGGGGCTTCTTTCCCATGAACTGGAGCCAAGTGGCAGCATTTAAGGTGAAGGGCCGAGGCACTAGAGAAGTAATTTAATCTGAGCCTCTGCCCGAGTTTTAGAAAGGTCACGCACAGAAACAGGCACCGGTGAACCCTTCCCAATTACGGTCTGCTACAGCAGAACATATCACAGCACCGTCTGGAGTGACAGTCATTTAGCAGCAACTCATCTGAGGGAAGGGAAGAGATGGTTGATAAGGAAATATACAATTATTTGCCAGGACCTGTTGGCCACTTCTCTTTCTACACCACCAGGCCTTGGCCCACTGTTCCCTGCTTCAACTCCCCCCACCTCTTCCCTCCTCCTCCTTGTCTCATTCACACACACTAACTCTCACACACTCTCTCTTTTCATCTCTCCATTCCTCTCTCCTCTCTTGCCACCCCTGCTGCCCATTTCTCTCCTCCCTGGCACTCCACAGACACGTGACGACTCCGCATGATTATTGGCGCAATCACTCATGTAACAGCCTGCCCAGCTTTCCGTGGGGGCTCCAGTATTTGTCACTGTCACTTCTCCAAGTGCTCCGCCATTGTCTTGGAAATTGTATGTGTAAGGCAAGAGATGCCTGTGACCCACTTCGACAAGGGAACCGGCGATGTGAGGGCGCTCATCACACAGAAAAAACAGCAGTTTGATGTGTCCTATTATGTGTCCCAGCAAGAGCCATAAATAATTGTGACAAGTTTTTTGTTGCGAGTGAAAGTCCTTGACTCTGCCTCCTGTTCCAGCACCTCCTCTCTGGTCGAGACGCTGCCAAGCACCCCCGATGATAGATGGCACGGTGCAGCAAATGACAACGGGATAGATTTTTAGTTTGTGCTTTGGAAGGGATCAGTAATGGTGCTTTGCTGTACAAAGCAATAAAAGAGAAGGACAAGAGAGATAGAGAGAGAGAACCCAAAAAGAAAGATCCATATGCAGCCTGGAGGAGGAGAAGAATGATCGCTACTGAATCATGATTTCTATGCGTTTGAGCATTTAAATATATGAAATTTGTGTTTTTTAAAATACATGATTTTGCTTTTTGGGCCATCAATGACCACCCAATGCAGAAAATAGACTTTATTGCATCATATACTATACTTTATTATTGCTACAATATACTGCATCTTTTTGTAGTTACTTTGTGGGCAGGCCTAAATAACTAGCTTCTAGATATTTTCCTACTTACATTTCTAACATTTGCTTGTACCTACTTTTATTTATTTTACCTTTATTTAACGATGCAAGTCAGTTAAGAACAAATTCTTATTGACAATGATGGCCTAGGAACAGTGGGTTAACTGCCTTGTTCAGGGGCAGAACGACAGATTGTTACATTGTCAGCTCGGGGATTCGAACTATGGTCGTCTCTTCAATAACACACATCAACGTTTCTTTTGTTGTTAGGGAACGGGATGGGATGGGACGGGGGGGGGGGGGGTCGATCAGCTTTAATATTGCAGATAGATTGTGGCTTCCATCAATGGAAATGTCTGCATCATTTGTTTTTGTTGTAAATATATATATATTTACACAGTGCATTCGGAAAGTATTATTTCCAAAAAAATGTACGTTATACCCTGATTCTAAAATGGATTCAATTAATTTTCCCCCTCATCAATCTACACACAATATCTTAAAAGGACAACAGGTTTTTAGAAATGTTTGCAAATTTATAAAAAAAACTAAAACAGAAATACTTTATTTATATACGTTTTCTGAGCAATCGGGGAGAAGGGCCTTGGTAAGGGAGGTGACCAAGAACCCGATGGTCACTCTGACAAAGCTCCAGAGTTCCTCTGTGGAGATAGGACAATCATCTCTGCAGCACTCCATCAATCAGGCTTTTATGGTAGAGTGGCCAGACGGAAGCCACTCCTCAGTAAAAGGCACATGACAGCCCGCTTTGAGTTTTCCAAAAGGCACCTAAAGGACTCTCAGACCATGAGAAACAAGATTCTCTGGTCTGATGAAACCAAGATTGAACTCTTTGGCCAGAATACCAAGTGTATGGAGGAAACCTTGCACCATCCCTACAGTGAAGCATGGTGGTGGCAGCATCATGCTATGGGGATGTTTTTCAGCGGCAGGGACTGGGATCGAGGGAAAGATGAACGGATCAAAGAGAGATCCTAGATGAAAATCTGCTCAAGAGCTTTAGGGCAAGTCTCTGAATGTCCTTGAGTGGCCCAGCCAGAGCCCGGACTTAAAGCTGATCGAACATCTCTGGAGAGACCTGAAAATAGCTGTGCAGTGACGCTCCCATTCCAACCTGACAAAGCTTGAAAGGATCTGCAGAGAAGAATGGATGAATCTCCCCAAATACAGGTGTGCCAAGCTTGTAGCGTCATACCCAAGAAGACTCAAGGCTGAAACCGCTGCCAAATACGCTTCAACAATGTACTGAGTAAAGGGTCTGAATACCTATGTAAATGTAATATTTCTGTTTTTAATTCTAATTAATTAGCAAAAACMTCTAAAAACCTGTTTTTGCTTTGTCATTACGGGGTATTGTGTGTAGTTTGATGAGAGAAAAAACAACGATTTAATCCATGTTAGAATAAGGCTGGAACGTAACAAAATGTGGAACAAGTCAAGGGGTCTGAATACTTTCCAAATGCACTATATATAGTATATAAATATATTTTTTTAAATATATTTTATTGTATTATTTCCCCTAACCCTATCATCCCTACCCTAATTGGAGTAAACTAATGGACAGCAACACTTAGGCTTCTCATTCCAGCTTATACATACCARATACATTTTATGGACACAGTATATTTTACAATGGTTATCTCTTATTTTTAGTCCCATCCTACCCTCAACCCCTTGCATCTATCTCTGAAGACCATCCAGTTTTGATTTATATTTGACATATATTTTTCAACTGTGCTATTTCACAAAAGTTCTGAGCAACATACATTTTACGGACACAGTATATTTCCTTATCTTGTTATTTTTAGTTATTACACACATCATCATTTTTTGTTTATTACACATATCAACGTTAGATAAAGTACTACCTCCAGGTTCTCAGTGCCAAGCAGGCAGGAGAGAAGATGATCATTCATGGTAATGACAGTAGGTCGACATGGTCCACTGTAACAGGATTTACGAGGCCTCTCCGCCTTCAGTTCAGTCCTCAGCCGTTACTTCACCTCTCTCCTTATCTCAGAGCCAAGCTGTGATGATCTAACAATGTCATCTCTACCTTACTTTCTCCCTGATTTTATTGTGACAGGTTGTGGTATGTGGCAGAAGCTTCTCTTGAGATAAATGCATTCGAAGGACATCAGTTTTGACCCTTGTGTTCTTATCGTAATGTGAGTGAACTCCTCCCATCATTTGTTGTGAAAACACACTTTTAAAATATGTTGTTTGTCTTTTATGTATTGTTGCCTATCACAGGAGGTTGGTGGCATCTTAACCGGGGAGGACAGGCTCGTGGTATGGGCTGGAGTGGAATGGTATCAAATACATCAAACACTTGGTTCCCATGTGTTTGATGCCATTCCATTTGCTCCATACCAGGCATTATGATGAGCCGTCCTCCCCTCAGCAGCCTACATTGTTATCTACATTATAAAACCATACAGTTTCAGCAGGATCTTGTGTTTGTATACTTGTATAGCCCACAGATCCTCGAACACAATCTATGTCATGGTTACTCCTGGCACCAGAGGGCGGCAGAGACCGCCCTAGAGACTTTTATTGGACTCAGGTGTGTCTTATTATTTCACGATTGTGTCCCTGATAAAAGAGGTGTGTTTCTGTGGTCCTTTGCAGAAGCTTGAATTGTTTACCGTGTGCAGTTTTTTCCTGAGTGAGTTTTCGAGACTTATTGCTTGTTGTTTTTTCACGTGTATTGTGATCCTGCGGCTACTGTTTCGCAATAAAGTATTATGTTTATCCTTAACCACTGATTCCTCGTCTGGTCTCTTCTCTGCACCTGGGTCCAACCGTAGCACTTCACAGCAAGCTTCTGCCACAACATGGACCCAGCAGAGATCACCCAGATCTGGAATGTGGTAGCCCACCAAAGAGCACTGTTAGGACGGCAGCAAGAACAGCTCTCCCAAATCTCCGGGACCCTTCGGGCACTTGCCGAGTTCCTCCAACCACGGCACGCCCCAAACCCAGGAGGAGCCAATGCCCAGGTCTCATCGCCCAGTGCTACAGATGTCGTCGTGGTTCCTCCAGGGAACCTGCACCGGGAACCCATGATCCCAGCCAACGAGTGGTATGACGGCCACCCGGGAGGATGCAAGGGGTTTCTCACTCAGTGTTCTCTGGTGTTCGATCTATAGTCCTCCTAGTTCCACACCAATTGGGCCATGATCGCATACATCATCTCTCTATTCTCGGGCAAGGCCCTGGCGTTGTCAACGGCGGTGTGGGAACAGCAGCCACCATCTTGCAGATCCACAGTAGCCTTCACTGCTGAGCTGCGACGAATATTCGACCACCCACCACGCAGACGAGAAGCGGCCAGCCGACTGTTCAACCTCCGCCAAGGGGCCAGACCAGTAGCTGACTTCGCCATTGAGTTCCGCACCCTCGCCACCAAGAGTAGGTGGAATATGGAGGCACTGGTTACCACTTTCCACCAGGGTCTGTCTAGCTCCATCAAAGATGAACTGACTGCTCGGGAACTGTGAGAGGACCTTGAGTACCTGATAACGCTGGCAATCAGGATTGACAACCGCATCTGGGAACGGGTGAGACAGTGCCCTTTTGACACCACTCCAGCATTCCGATTTCCTGAGCATCCCAAGCCCACCAAGCCCAGCATGGAGGATCCCATGAAGCTGGGTCGCACACGTCTGAGCCCACAGGAGTGTGACAGGCTCATGCGCGATGGCTGCTGCCTCTATGGCGGAGGTCTCGGCCATCTCTGTGCTACCTGCCCAGAGCTGACAGAAAACGCCAGGGTTCGCCAGGACAGGGGGAGACCCTGAGGGGTTGTGCAGTTACCTCCCGGCTACCCAGTCACCGTCTGTTACTACCCGCAACCCTCCACTGGGACAACTGTCAGCACCAGATTCAAGCCTTCATGGACTCCGGGGCTGCGGATAATTTCATTGATCAAGACTTCGCCAGAGAGTTTCAGATCCCCTGCGTGAAATGTCCAATCCCTCTGCAGATTCAAGCCCTCGATGGACGCCCCATTGGCTCCGGCCAGGTGGAATATCAGATCAAGCCCATTCTACTGCAGGTTGGGGTGAACCACTGAGACTCTTAGTTTTCTGTTGATCACTGCTCCCGAGAACCCCCTTTTCCTAGGGTACCCCTGGCTTGCGCTACATAACCCACTAGTTTCCTGGTCCAGGGGACACCTACTAGACTGGGTTAAGGACTGCCAGACTAAATTTCTAAGACCCCCACCAAGAGCCTTGCCGTGTCCTCCTGCATCCCTTGAAGACCAGGACTTTTCCGCTCTCCCTCCCAAATACATCTATCTCCGGGAGGCCTTCAGTAAGAGGCAGGCCACCACCCTTCCCCCTCATCGTCCTTATGACTGTGCCATAGAACTCCTACCCAGCGCCACACCTCTCTGGGGTCATCTGTACTCCTTCTTGACCCCTGAAGCAGCAGTCATGGACAATTTCATCCGGGAGTCACTGGAGGCAGGTTTCCTTCACCCCTCTACATCCTCTGCTGGTGCAGGCTTCTTCTTCGTGGGCAAGAAGGATGGGTGCCTGCATCCCTGTATTGACTACAGAATACAATCAAGAATCGTTATCCCTTACACCTGATGTCCTTCGCATTGGAGTTGGTCCAAGGGGCCCAATTCTTCACCAAACTGGACCTCCGCAACGCATACAATCTGGTGAGAATCAGGGAGGGAAATGAGTGGAAGACTGCCTTTAACACCCCTAGTGGCCCCAATGAGTATTTAGTCATGCCCTTCGGATTATCGAACTCTCCGGCAGTCTTTCAAGCATTGGTCAATGACACCCTGAGGGATATGTTGAATTGGTTCTCCTTTGTTTACCTCGACAATATCTTGATCATCTCCAAGACCCTTCCGGAACACATACTGCATGTTCTCCAAGTCATGAGACGCCTCCTGCAGAGTCAACTATATGTCAAGATAGAGAAGTGTGAGTTCCACGTATCCCAGGTTTCCTTCCTGGGAAGGAAGGAAACCTTATCTCTACCGCAGGCATCTAAATGGTTGCCGACTGGCCCCGTCCCACCTCACTCAAGCAGGTTTTTACAGACATTTTATACGCAACTTTGGTTGCAGTGGCAGCGCATCTCATGGTCCTAACTCGCTAGTCCCAGACCCGTTTTTGCTGGACCCCCGAGGCTGACTTGGCATTCATGGAGCTCAGGGGACGTTTCACCTCTGAACCCATCCTCGTTCATCCTGACCGACTTGTCCCTTTGTGGTGGAGATGGAGGCCTTGGACATCGGAGCAGGGGTGGTCCTTTCACAGCGGAATGAGCAGGACAAGAAATTGCACCCATGTGCCTTTCTCTCCAAGCGGTTCTCGCCAGCGGAATGCAACTACGATGTAGACAACCGGGAGCTCTTGGCAGTTAAGTGGGCTCTTGAGGGGTGGAGACATTGGTTGGAGGGGGCACCTCATCCTTTCGTGATCTGGACGGACCATAAGAACTTGGTCTCCTTTCAAGAAGCCAAGAGGTTGAATGCTCACCAGGCTAGGTGGGCTCTGTTTTTTAACAGGTTCAATTTCACACTAGCCTATCACCCGTGATCCAAGAATCAGAAGGCAGACGCCCTGTCCCGCCAACACAATGTCTCTAATGAGGAGAGGAACTCAGAGCCCATCATCCCTAGCTCACACATTGTGGCCCCTGTGATATGGAGTGTTGAGACCACGGTCTGACAAGCCCAGACCTAAGAACCTGACACCAGCGGGGGACCCACTAACAGACTTTACGTTCCCGATTACTACAATGGGGACACTCCTCTAAATTAACTGGGCATCCAGGGGTAAATCAGACACTGGAGTCCCTGAGGCAGATATTCTGGTGGTCCAACATGGTGGAAGATGTGAGATCCTTTGTTGCGGCCTGTTCTATCTGTGCCCAGAGCAAGTCTTCATGTCAGCGACTGGCCGGGCTGCTCTAATCTCTTCCCATCCCCAGCCGGCCCTGGTCTCATCTGTCTGTAGAGGGTTACCTCCATCTCAAGGGCTTACCACTATCCTGGTGGTCGTCTTCAAGGCAGCCCATTTCATCGCCTTATCCAAGTTGCCTTCAGGGAAGGAGACCGCTGATCTCATGATTATCCATGTCTTTCGACTACACGGACTTCCCCAGGACATTGTCTCAGATTGTGGGCCCCAGTTCGTCACACGGTATTGGAAGGCCTTCTGTTCCCTGTTGGGGGCATTGGTGATTCTCTCCTCGGGGTTCCACCCTCAGTCGAATGCGCAAACTGAGCGTGCCAACCAGGAGCTGGAGAAGTTCCTCCGCTGCTTTGTCTCCACTCAGGCCAGCAACTGGAGCAAGTTCCTCATCTGGGTGGAGTATGCTCATAACACATTGTCGAACTCGTCCACTGTACTGTCGCCATTTGAGTGTCAGTTCGGGTTTACCATGTGCGTTCGTTTCCTGAGTGAGTTTTCGAGACTTTGTATTTTTATTTTTTTTAAGTGTACTTTGATCCTGCGGCTACTGTTTCTCAGTAAAGTATTATGTTTATCCTTAACTGCTGATTCCTTGTCTGGTCTCTTCTCTGCACCTGGGTCCAACCTTACCACGTCACAATCTATTCCAGTTCATTATTGAATCTCCTAAATGCACTGCAGTGATGATGAGGATCATCCATATTTTTGCATCTGATAGTTAAGGCTGCTTCCATAAAATCCATCTTGTACATCAACGAACATTACGAAGCTAATTAAACAGGGGGCTAACGCCTGCAGATACCACAAAAACATCTAACAGTGATCACTCTCTCCTTAATACGTGCATATCATCTCAAATATTGTACAAGAAAATGGGAGCAACAGAAGAGAAAAAAAACTCTCCCAATACACACAAATGAAAATGTAATTTGTCTATTTTAGGGGTTTCTGCATCTTCATATTGTAATGCGATGAAACTGACTACTTATTTGAAATATACTGATTACAGGCTGAGAATATGGCATTAAAGTAATTACTCCTGAGAACCTCTCAGTGTGTACATTTAGCCCAGTAGCACCATTATGAATAATCTGTCCAATTAAAGGATATGTAATTTATTAAGTGCACATTCTGTGAACAGGAGAGATGGGAGAATTTATCAACCTGCTGAAATATGACCTATCTTGTCCAAAAGACTAATATGTTTAAACAAAAAGATGAAAATTGATGACAGTATTATTTGTAACAAAATGCTCACTGTGCAACTATGATGCATCTGGGCCTGGATTCAGCATCTTAGGCATTGTCCTTACAGAATCAGTGATGTATTACCCTGAGCTGGCTGGCAATAACTTTCAATGAAGGGCGCTTCTTTGCCTATCCACTGAAACAGTCTGCTACTTTATCACTTGAAATCTAGGCTGTTCACTCTGTAAACATTGCCCAGCAAGACAACTATGTGTCTCTTGATAATATGCATCACCTTTGCATAGATAAATACTGCTGAGACTTTACAAACAAGAAGTACAACATGAAGTGATCCATTAAACTCTGGTTAGTAAACAAGGCTTCTGCTACTTGGCATGGAATGAACATCCTGAAATCACCACCAGAAGTACAGCAGGGGAAACATGGGGAGACATTTGTGTTAGCAGGCAAATCAGAGCCAAAGTATTGTTTGTGTGTGTGTGTGTCTCTCTCTCCCTCTGCCAGCATCACATAAGGCCCTGATCAGCACTACAAGGTACAGGCCATTGAGTGCCATCAGATCCTACCATAGGAACAGTGTGAAGAGGATGCTGCTTTAACAATACTATATTTGACTGTTGACACAACTATATTGTGTTGAATACGTGGTTGTAAAAAGCCACCAATGATTTTCACAGCTACAGTTGTAAGATCTTAATTTGAGCCAGTTTGCTAATCCTGAAGCGATAGGAAATATGAATTATGTGGATTATAAATCATGGACATTTTTGTACGGGTTGATACATTTTCTGTAAGGGAAAATCAACTTTGAAATTTCAAAGTGGAAAAACTTAACTTCAGAAGCCTTTTTAAACCTCAAATACACTACAAGTAAAACATGTCCTGCATTGCAAGACATTTATCCTGCAACAGGGTGACCAAATTAAGATCCTACATCTGTACAGGGGCTACCTTGGTCACAACTAAACTAGCAATGTCCAATACGCTCCACATCCGTAGTTGTTGCACCTGGGAAAAAAACMTAAACCTTCCTCTTGTAGTGAAAGACACAGAGTGGACAGATTTTTGTTGTGTAAGGGAATTCACAAAGACAGGTTTGAATGTGAGACTATGAGCCGCCTGGTCTCTGTGCTTGGGGGCTTGATGGCAACCCGGCCCTAGCAGGCACTAACTCCACCCCCCAACCCCCCAACCTGCCATCAGGAAGCAACCAGCTGACAGCTCCAGTACCAGCCAGGGAGAAAGGAGAGAGGCCGCGACGAGGGGAGGCATAAATCCTATGTCCTACATAAAAAGAAATACTATCCATGTCAAGGAAAGGTGGGATGCCCTAAAATGAATGATAACAGACTCATTAAAAATAACGGCCGCCTAAATGATAAATGACCTGCTTTCTGAAAAAAGCACAGAACGGTGGCCTCGCCAAATTAAGACTGCAGTGTTCTGTTAAAGGTGTTATTTTCCTCTCATACCAAAATCTCACCCGGAGACGATGCATGTCCAGTGACACATGTTCCGTTTATTACTAGTGTTACGACACAGCCTTCCCATTTTATTCTCCTAATTCCCAAATTAAAGTTAAAGGAATAAAAATAATTTGAAAGTAATATACTTACACAATTAGTATCCATAAAATGAGTATGTACTGTATATTAAGTGCTTCAGATTGGAAAAGTTATTTAGATGTGATAGATACCAAATGATGAAACCAAACTATCCCTTAAAATTCAAACCAAACCCACTATGTTGGACAATAAACATTTATATCAGTCAAATGTAAATATTTAAACACGAGGGACATAAACAGATCCCACCTTTCAAGAAGAGACACCGATCCCATGGTTCTCAGGGGGAGACATTGAGAGACTGAGGGATGGACGTCCCGTGTCAGTTCCTGACCTCTCTACTGATAGACGCCCAGTTCAGAGAAGCCAGTGTTTGCGAGTGGCAAAACAGACATGTCAGTGAGCGATCCCTCTCACTGTCTTTTCTGTAAACACTGGCATTCCACAGACATGAGAACATCATCTGGCAAAAATCTTGGTCGAGATTTCAAAGACCTGCGAAGACAAGAGTTATGGAGCTCGTTCCGTCTAGCCCGTTGAAGCTCAAACACAAATCACCAAATGCATGCAGTTTAGTGCTTCCAGGAGATGATTTTATAAAGGGATATATAAAGGCCTAAAAAGTAGCTTTTTGGAGATACAATAATCATGCACATAGTGTTGTTAAAAGGCATTATTACTACTGCATGGCCAAAGTATTTTAAATGCTAATGTTTTTGCCCTCAAACACAGTTGAAAGGAGGTAATACTACATATGTCTTGATGAGATATAAAGTTTTGTGAATATGGGGTTGTTCTGTCCTTCATACATACAATATATGCTCTCTCTCTCTCTCTCTCTCTCTCTCTCTCTCTCTCTCTCTCTCTCTCTCTCTCTCTCTCTCTCTCAGAGGAGTGAGCTAGAGGACTCTAGATAACAAATACAGCCAAAGTAGGTCAACAACAGCACTCGTCTGTAGGTGAACACACTGACCTACTACTGTGCTCTATGCGAGACGTGCTCGGTGGACTAAGGTGTTGACTGTAACAACGCTCTCTGCTGCTCCCTGCTACTCCACTTGACAGCCTCTTACCACAACAGACCCTGTCAGATATTGCCCACAACAGACCCTGTCAGATATAGCCCACAACAGACCCCCTAGCCCACCCCGATCTAGACATGTCAGCTGGGTGTATGAATGCTCACTAGACATCTCACAAGACATTCACATGGAGAGTGTTTTCTGTACTTGCTGTGTTGAGGGGAGCCCAACCTCTTTTGGCAGTGACTGGACATGACCATCCAAATCAGTCAGCTCAGAATAGGTCCTAGTTGTTGTTACTGTAATCATTCATCAGCGTAGTAGAGCCGTTGTAGTAGAGAACTCATGTGAACTAGAAGAGAATGTTGCCTCAAACGGTTGAGCGAGAAGAACCCTAGCCAATGATAGGCCGTTGACCATGACAGAGATTTGAGAGTTCTAGAACAATAAAATAATATCACGTGTCGAATCTTTTAAATGTCATAATTCAGAACCCTAGACCCACCTTAGATAGGCAGTAAAGTGCAAAATAGAATAGCTATCTGACATAGTGTATAGCTCACATCCCAAGCACTGTCTCCTCTCTAAAGAATGTTACGTGCAAAAAACAGACGCCTCTCGTGGGAGAAGAGAAGCCATACATTTTGCATAAGTGTAAAACATACATTTTGGACGTGGAGCCGTCTTTCATTGTTCATTGTTCCCAATATGATAAAGCTCAAGTTTATTGTCCAACTTGAAGTCTAGTGTTTTAGCGATGTTGTCAGCTACACTTGGATTGTCATCGTAAAGACAAAATGCCATTGGATGCCCAAACTTTGAGGCCAAACAAAGTCTTATTCCTCATCACAATTTTGCTCTAACAACACCCTATAATGAATAAAATGGTCCCTTCCAGGGAACCGATAATGAAGTTGTGTACAACGGTTAAAGCCAGGGGAATGTAAAGGTTTATACGTAGTTCATTCTAGTACTTGTCCTTCTTCATTGTACGTAGCAGTGTGATATTGCTTCATTGAAATTAACAACAAGCCGTCCTTTACCATATGGACTCACCAAATGGTGATCACAGACTGGCAAAAAGCAATCAGCAGTTTAATTAACAGAATTAACAGTGCGATGTTAAACTATAATGACAGCGATAAAAACACTGGATGTGACAATCATGCKACAAAAAACATCCATAACTGTTATTTTCATTAGTCCAGGCAAAAGACAATACAACTATATGGGAGGACGGAGAACACTCTCTAACCCTCCTGTGACCAGTCGTACATTAGTAGAAGATAATGACATTGTGCTGATGATGGGCAATAAAACTAGGGATGGAGTTCTCCTGGACCTTCCATTTCATGTATTTTATTCTTCAGGAAGATGGTGAAATGTTGTTCGTCGGTCATACATCTTGAGCCCCTGCAAAAGAGCCCACGTCAACAACAATAACCTATTCAATCCCCCTCTTTTTCAATGTCATTAATCAAATAAAACAGATGACCTGATTGGCTTTAGAAAGACATTGGCAGCTGTTGATTGACTAATACGATCACACGCATGTAAGCACACACAAACACGCGCGCGCACACATACACCCACACACACACACACACAAACACGCGCCGACACACACACACCACACACACACACACACACAACACACACACCACACACACACACACACACACACACACACACACACACACACACACACACACACACACACACACCAGTCACACACAACACACACACACACACACACACACACACACACACACACACACACACACACACACACACACACACACACACACACACACACACACACAGTAAGATAAACCACATCACAACAAGGCCCGCTGCAGCAGGAGCAGGACACAAAAGAAAAGTCAAATTATCAGAAATAATGAAAAGCCATCAATAAGAATTCAGCAGAGACTTGTTTCATTTTGTTTTCAATGGCGCTTTTCAACCCATTATTTTGTGTAAATGTTAACATCGCCTGGCCTGCTCTATCGATTCTATTCTTTGTGACCTTGCATTAGTGTCGGCTAATCTCGCATGCCATAAAATTTCATTTCATAGTGAAAAATACTCAGAGGCCCTAAGGGTGAGTTATACACAGGTTGCTGCACCCTTGGGATTCAGAAGTGCACACGCGGGTAAACAAAACGCACATTTAATGTTTCTTAGATGAGTGAGCAGCGCTGGGGGTTTCATTTCTTCTCCAACCTGAAGTTTTTTTTTGCATGGTGGCTCAATGAGGTGTTTAAGTAGGTACAAAGTCTCATTCAAAGATGAATGCCAGCATCTTCCAACTGGATATTGTTTTACCCTTTAGCATTCAGGGGTTGAGAGGAATACTGATCCAATGACCCGATAGGCCAGCGGTAGGCCAAAAGTGTAACTAAATGACCTTTGCGTTGACAGGTTTGTGATTTGGGTTAGTCATGGTTTCAGACCATATTTTGGAGATGACCTACACTCGACCTATGATGACTTCATTAGAATGATTCATAGGTAACAATGTGAAATGTGTCACTATATGTTATGTTTGCGGGCAAAGAGGTCTATCAAAGCAGAGAGCTAAATCTCTATCCGTTTTCTGATCCTATGTTTTGTCCCTGTACCTGCACAATAATCTGGATTTCAACAGACCTCACAGGGTAGAAAAGAAAGCAAGGTTGATGTAAGGGTGCAGGTGTTATTGTTTGGATAAGGCAGTAGCTGCAGAGCAGTGTATGGAGGTAGGGTACTGATTACACCCCTACCCTGGCGACTGGGGACGCCAAGATCTAACCATGCTAGAGATTATTTCATATGGACAAAATACTCAAATATTTTACTCAGAGTTCACTTGAGTTCAGGAAGTTTAGTTTCAGTGGACATTCAAACCAGACGTGACGGGGGCATTTAAGATCATGAATTCAATGTATGTTTTTTTACACTGTTATACACTCTAAAATATGATGGGTTTTCCCCAACAGAGATACTGTTTTTCCTAGTGGTTTTCCAGCAGTGGATGCATGGGTTGTGTGGATGTCACTTTGTTTAATAATCTCCTACCAATCCTTCAACTCTGGTGTATGTTCAGGACGCTTCAACCCATGGAAACAGCTGGTTGTGAACAGCCCAACTGTCAGGGTCTCCTTTGCTGTCCATGATGGAAACATCAACCCAGTGAGCCGTGACTGGACATCTCAATCCGAATGCTGCTCTGCTCTGCCCAACGCCTGCCTAACAGTACTTCTTCAGACAATTCATGCAATGTAGACCCACATTACTCACTAATAAGGCACACAAACTTCTGCATCCATTTTCTGCCCGGAGCACATGGCCAGGCTTCTGAGGCTGATCTTCAACTGATCTACTGCGCTATGTCCCCACAATATAACACTGAAAACTATTTTTTTGTTTATTTTTTCTAAACGATTGTCATCGTTTTTGAGATATGGCCATCAGTATGATAAAAAGAGCCTATGTGTACACATCAATTGTGTCCATTCAAAATAAGTATGTGGTTCTCTGAACTATTTTCAGACATAGAACAAAGTACTGAAGTGGATGAAAAAAGGACAATGATGCAGTCAAGGGAAAGCATTCTCTCAAAAGCATTGTGTTTGAGAAATTATGTCCATTCAGAGTACAACGCTATTGGCATTGTGACCACATTGGAACGAGAGGACACCATTTCAATCATTTTCAGAATATCTATGTCTTTCCGGGTTCCCAGCTAGAATGCTTTTGATGTCCATCCTCCATTTCCATTTTCAGTATCTGTTGTGAAGCACAAGACAAGGACACAATTGTCATGTGACTCCATATGGAGGATGTCCAGGTTCTATTCGTCCTCTGATGTCTTGCACAAACAAGCACAACAGCATGAGACTTTTAGGTCGAACAGTTAAAAAATCAGAGATGTTTTTAGTGCTTTAATTAGATATGTTGTTACGAGAAGTTCACTAATACTAAGAGTTGCATTCTGTTGACTACAAACTGTCATTTAGCTGGTGAGATTGCCTCCACACCCGTTGTGCATGGGGATCGCATAACGAAATAGAGCATATGTGTCTCTATGGTTGGAATGTTATGTTTGTTTATCTTTGGGACTCCACGTCACCAAATTGTGTTATCAATATGATGCAAGTTGGTGATAGAATGATTGAAATGCCTGGAGCTCATCCAAATGTAACAAACCAAACCATCTCATCAAGATAGACAACCTTACCTTTAGCCCCCCATTGGCGCGACAGTACAATGCCTCTCTAAGGGAAAATAATGTCATAAATAAATGAGAGGACGAGTTTGGTTCTGACAAGTGAGGGACATGGCGTACCAGGCACATTTCTGATAGTGATCTAATTCATCTGGCAGCCGTGGATGTTGATTAAATCAGGATGTCAGCCACTTGACAAGACYAGACACAAACCGACGTGGAACCTGTTTGAACAGCGTGAGCAGTGCAAGATGGCCAGGGAGATTTGCTCCAAAGCTGCCTGCATGTCTGCTGAACGTTGAACGCCACAGACACACACACACCATCCTGTTACCGTCACTTTCCACAACACGTCCAGAGAGGAATCTACCGAGGCCTACATACCTCTTCTGTTCTCTCTCACAGCCACTGCCATGGCTACTCACTCAGAGGATAACATCAGCCCTCTCCCTGACACTCCTGGCTGAGAGGAGAACTCCTCGTGTTCTAACACACACGTACCCACACACGGGCATGGATATGTTCCCTTCACTCACTCCTCTCTGTGCTCGATGCCACCATGAAGTATCTCTGACAAGGGCAGACAGACAGAAGGCAGGGCGTGTAGAAATAACAGGGCCTGTAATTACAGCATGCGGAGAACAAAGCTTTTCTGAGTCCATACTCAGTATAAAAGACCATCCATGGCACATCATTCAAATGGCAAGAGAATAATATTTGGGGTTGACGCATTGCCTACGGGACACAATGGGACTGTGTAAGAATGTGGGTTTAGTGGAGAAAATCATCAAGATATGTTACAAGTCAATGGCTGAGGATTTCTACAGAATAACTACATCACTACAGAAATGAGTGACTACTCTTTCAAAATATGATCTGTAACTATTTTGTCAAAACATGACAGGATGCAGATGAGGTAATCACACCGAACAATAATAATGGGTCATACAGTAGCCTACAACACAGTATTGAGAGGATAACGGTAAGAATGACTGATATCAGATTATTTAAAATCTGTCTCTTTCTTCCGTCATTTTTAATTGAGATATGCTTTGAACAGTGATCACATTTCGAAAATAATTTCCGGCCATATTCAAAAAGGATTTTCTATTATGAACTAGATACATACAATGACTACAAATACAGATGATTCTTACTGGAGTAGATGCTGTGCTTGGACTAACCCCAGCATCTTCTTTCCTCCTTAACCCAGCCTCCTGTTCTCCTTCCTGCCTGCCTGCATAGCCCCATGGAGGTCAAAGTTACATGTACAACGTCGCTCTGCTAATCTTCTTTGTCACTCATAAAATTTACACTACATCTCCCTCTTGGAGGCCTGTCATTTTGGTGCTGCCTTTGGCTGTCAGCGAACACAGATAATTACTTGCAGGGTTCCAAGAAAGCCTTGATTATTTATGGGTCTGGATCTGGATGTGCTGCTATATCCAGCGTTGAATTATTTCACATTAGTAATAATACAAGAAAATTAAGCTTTGAAAGAACTTCAGGATTTTCTTATGTTGTATCAGTGTATATAATATGTCATCCCTACAGGTTAATGGMTCTGTCTTTTGTCTTTCAGCCATTGGAAGGACTGATTTACAATTCACCAAATGATGGAGATGAGTACAATAACACAGTTGGCCTTGAAAACTAAAGTCCCCACTTCCCTTTTCCTTGGGTTGATGGAAGAAGATATGTATAACTACAAGCCAAAATCATTTATACATTCTTTTCTTATGTCCCAATCGAAATGAATTAATTATTAAGATTGTAGGAAACATGCTTACTGAAACACGCAAAAAATATGCTATAGACAGATTTGAACGAAACCTTCCATACATATTTGCCCATTGTAGAAGTGCTTAGAAAGTGACTTTTTGGACCTGAATGCCAAAACATTCAGGAAATGAAGGTGTTCAAAGTTGAATATRTTCATCACTGGAAAAGATAAGCAGTTGAGATTGATATCATTTAAAAACTTACAAATAGGGTTGTCAAACTATTGTATAATTTCTGGATAAAAATAAATACAAATCATGTATTTTTTTAACCATTAACATAAATGATTTAAAAACACATATGTTGTAGCTTAGACCGTATGTTACATCTAAGGTTGCTTTTGAATACAGGGTGGGTGTCATGTTTTGGCAGATACATGTAGTAAAATGAGAATMAATTGAAATGTAAACTTTCAAATGGTACCACAAAGATGGTTGGAGTTCCACACATCAGAGAATGTTGACTTGAACGGTTGTTTTATTAAATTATACTGTCAAGCTTCCATAGGAAACCAATAGAATTCATAGAAATATAGATAATAGAATAGACATGACTATTTAAGTTGACATTCAACAGTGGGTGGACCGGCGTTCATCTTTGTGGTAGTAATTGAAAGTTAACATTTCAAGTCAAGTAAAATCTAAAATCTTCATGGTGTAGCAGCTAAATTGCAGTGATCTGAAGGGATAGGTCCATTCTATGGAATATATTTCTATGATTGAAATGTCACCCACTCTCTATTCAAGAGCATGTTGTGTCTCAACTGATGGCGTGCAAAACTGAAAAATCTCAGATGATGTAAAGTAGGGTTTAAGCTACAATACATGCGAATATGGAGAAAAAAAACGGAGTTTACGCTTTTTTAGATAACTTACGTTAAAGGTTTAAAAATGACAGAATTTTTATTAAAACAGTTATTTTTCAAGAAATAATCAAATAGTTTGACAACTGTTTGTAAGCTTTAAAAATGATATCAAATTTAACCTCTGACCTTTTAAGTGATGAAGATATGAATGGATGTCTCATGTTATGGTGGGGTATGCATAATGAATGAACTTGGAGCACGTTTATCTCCTGAATGTTTTGGAATTTAGGTCCAAGAAGTGACTTTCTGACCACTTCTTCCTTGATCAAACATGTATGGAAAGTTTTGTATAAATTGTATGAATTCTAATGGATTTACTGAAAAATATGTTGCCCATTTTTCACAGCCCTGACGCCCTCCACAATTTCACTCGTGTTGTCTGCTGTCCTTCACCTGAAGATTCCTTGTCTCGTCCACGTCAGGTCAGTTGACTGAGACCTTCTGTCCAGCAGTCAAACAGTCGCTGTATTGTTTTCTACCATCTACAGTATGGCATGACCTCAGGCCCTGTCACTCAATGAGTCACTCATAATTATACCAACATGTAAAGCGCACAACATGGAGCGAGTGAGAGAGAATGGGCAAAATAGTAATGTGGTGTCAGTTATAAGTGGCTTGTGTCAAAATTATTATTATGATTATTTTCGTCATATTAGTAATTTGGGAGCTTGGGACTACACGGTTATATCTGGATCTTAATTTGAGCAAGTTTGCTACGGCAGGAAAATAATCCTGCAGCAACAGGAAATGTGAATTATTATGTGGATTATAATTATTGGACATTTTTATAGGGGTTGGTCCATTTTTTGTTAGGGCAAAWCAAGTCTGAAATTTCAAAGTGGAAATGACAAACTTTAGAAGCCTTTTAAAAACACAAATACACTACAAGCTTGCATTTCCTGCTGTGCAGGAAAATTCTCAGCAACAAAATTGTGATCAAATTAAGATCCTACATCTGTAGCCTTGTACTGTGCAATGTTCTCTACCAATATAGTACTCTAAATACCCCAATTCATGTTGCTAAGTAAAAAGAAATACAAGATAAAAATTGCTGACACCATTCAAACCAATAAGGATTCGGAACTTTAAAGCCAATTATCTCAGAATTATCTTTTTGCATATAGAACCTTATAGTCCCAAGCTATCGAATTGATGCAGTCACAAATGGGAATGATTCATGTATTTTAAATACATCTGCATATTTGAATCTAATACATCTTAAATACAGGCATAATAAGAGATGGCAATCCTGTGTGCAGTCAATTTGGTGCCCGTCGGGACTTAAAAGTACATGTCATACCGTAAGAGTCAAGATCAAGCAGGAGCAGGTTCCTATTCTTTGGAATCACAAGGAGAGTTAGAAGACAGTCATGAATTTACAATTAGCTTCATCCTGGCGAACATCTTAAGGTTTGTGACAGTGTCTCTCTGGCCTTCACTAAAGGGCATGTGTGTGAAACCATGAATTTCTTGCGACAGCCCTATGAAACCAGAGAGGCTATATTTAGTGAGGATAACTAGTACTGCACGGTATAATCTGACATTTGTACCACAAGGGAGTCATACTGCATTGCTCACAAATGACAGTGTCACTGTTGGTTTGCGTCCCCGGTGGAATAGGTTAAAGAGAACAAAACATGTTTTTGCAGTGGAGTGCTACTCCGCAAGACAGATCTAATAAAACTATATTTGATTGTGAGGATATGATCTGACTGTGCTGTCACTGGTGAGTGAGCCCCCAGAGCTCCCAGACAGCAGCAGCCTGGCTGAGGAAGGACATAGAGTCCCTCAGAGCAATCTCAGTAGACTCAGGAACAGGAGTCTGCATGACTGGCCTGCTTTTGATGGCTGACTCCAACAGTGCATTTCAACTTTCCTCTGTTGCCTAGCCTTGCTCTCTGTTGGCCTGAGACTTGGTACAAAGACAAAGCGTGCTATTTCTGTCATTTTAATTATGGGGATTTGATAGGAGTTTTATTATGATTTTTTGGGATATAGAAACATGTAATAAATGTATAAACATCACTTATTGATTGTAAAATATAGTAACAAATACATATAATCATTCCTGCTAGTGCTGGTGGTAATAGTCTATATACAACATTTTCAACTCTATATTGCTTCAAACTGGTGCTTATATCTTAGTTTAAACTAGAATCGACAACTAATTAACATTTGAACCACTGTCAAACCCTTATAAAAACAACAACCATGATGAAAGTGCTCTCAATGAGGCTATTCATTATCCAAAGTCAAACAGTGGTCCTCTTCAGTGCTGTGTTGTGCTCCCCAGTGTTGTGTTGTGCTCCCCAGTGTTGTGTTGTGCTCACCAAGGTGATCAAACCTGCGTCAGCCTGCACCTGCCTGCCTCATCTCTGGAGGACGCCACAGAGGTTGCACAACGAAGCAGTAGTGGCACACTAGGGAAGTTCAGCTAGCATCTCCTCCAATCACATTCTCAGGGCCATTGGAGGATTTGAAATACCTGGAAAATACATTTTGGGGGACTGCATCGAATTTAAGGACTGGTTTCAGATTTAAACAAGCTGATCTAAGTAAATAAATGACTTCTTCCACTTTTACCTATAACCAGGGATGGTCCTTTTCCACAAGTATGCACTGTATTCTCCCCCAAACAATAATCCTGTATTGTCTTCCATTTAGTATTACACTCTATGTCCTCCTTCTTTCCATTATGCACCTTGCTTGCAGAACAAGGACCTGCAATGCACCGACTGAATTGAGAACATCCAATTATACTCTCTGAGTGATCTTTGTTGTGAAGAAGTAATACTATGTATGCTAAAGTAAATTCTAGAATATAGTACAGTGCTCCCAATTGAGGTTTTGGGGATTAGTAACTGGCAGGCTTTTTTTCAATGATATGTTTGAATTATTTCTCATGGGTGTGCATAATGGTGATATAAATCTTTTTGTGTGTGCAATTACAAAGACTGGCATGGTCTATTCCCCACTGGGTGATCGCCTGCGAACAATGACATATTACCGGCTGGCCGGCAATGGTCATTAAGAACTGATATGGGATTTATGGGCAGTTCTTAAACATGAGACGGTATTAAAGAGATTTGAATACAGACAAAATGGCGTAGCTGCAGATGATTCTGAGCTAAGATGTAGCTAATGAAGTGTGGTTGGTTGAAATGCTAGGGGATAAAGTAGTTATTTTGGGTAGGACCAATTTCTCATTGAGCAAAATGAGTCTGAATTTTAATAATTGGTCTTCATAGTCCATAACATGGTGGCTGGCTATTGTTATTTATGTCATTCGTGTGGTTTCCTATTGCTAATGAGATTATGAAGACTATTGGACATAATTAGGACATTGTACTATTTATTGAGTGGAAATTTGGTTGCATTTTATTTTACAGTACTTTCCACAGTACTTTCCACTTTCCACTGGCCTGGTGTTTACTAGAAAATGATGTGGTATCGATGAGAACTTTCTGGTATTTACACAAATGGTAAATACCTGGTACCTACTGTTGCCAGATGGTGCTTGATTTTTATTTTTTTAACCTTTATTTAACTAGGCAAGTCAGTTAAGAACAAATTCTTTACAATGACGGCCTACCCTGGCCAAACCCGGACAACGCTGGGCCTATTGTGCGCCGCCGTATGGGACTCTCAATCACGGCCGGTTGTGATACAGCCTGGAATCAAACCAGGGTCTGTAGTGACGCCTCTAGCACTGAGATGCAGTGCCTTACACTGTTGCGTCACCACTGTTCATTTCTGTACCGTAACAAAAACGTCAAATTTGTCAAAAATGTGTTTCATGAATAACACATTTTTAACAATCAAGAGCATAATAATAAAACTATCTCTGCCTGTAACTGGCCATGAGGAGAAAATGCAAAGCCATGTGGTGCAGTACCTATACAATATAATTAGGAATCTCTCAGTCCCGCTGTATCCTCAATAGCTCTACAAGCATTTGACTAATTTACAGAGGCAATTAGTAGCCTTATACATTGCAAACTGCGCTGTTCCTACCGCTGCTACTTCTGAGTGAATATAAGGAGCTTAAACATGAGACATGTTCATTGGAAAGTGAGAAATAAAGCCTTTGCCTCATCATATTAGTGCCTGCCCCTAAAGTGACTGTTTATCATGAGGTAGTGCTCACAGCTTTTAATGAGCCCTCTGCCTGTTCTAGTATCATTCCAATTAGGCCCCTCTTCTCACACTATGGCATGATTACCACCARGTGAAGCCTCAGACTCCATTGTTTTAGGTACAGCAGGGAATGGAGCCCAGGCTGTTTAATCTGTTTTCCCTGTATAAGCCAGCACCTGCCAGGTGAATTACACCTAGTAGCGTATGATCACACAGTTATTGGTTAATTAATACAGAGGATAGGAGTGTAAACGTCCCTTAGGTCACACGTGTGAAAATGTATATTCACATTTTCTCTAGTTATTCTCTACAGGTGGATGGAGGGTACATGCCACCACAGCAATACAATACAATACATTGGTGTAGTTTGATGGTTCCTTCAATGGTGGATGGATGTGGACACAAACTGGATGGAGACAGATTACTCTTTTGTAGATTTAATCATCAATTTACCACAGGTACAAGCCATGCATGAACTGCCTTACTTCTTGTCCTCTTTTTAACCATCAACTAAGTCTGACCAATCAGAACAGAGCAAAGTAGTTGCCAGGTAGATAATCCATAACTGTACAAATGGCAAATAACTGATTTACCAGTCTTTAAAAATAAAACAGTGACATAGAAAAAAATATTAACTCATAAAATAATCCTACTTTGATATTAGATTCTCCTAGAATCATGGATTGACTGACGTCAGTAGTATACATTTTGAATGACTTCATTAGATCTTTGAGTATGTGATAACAAACCACCACTAAGAATAGAATAGGCTGATCCGATATGGTGCAATTACCACAATTCTGGCCCCTGCCATATCCCCAGCTAGCAGAAGTACAGTGGCAAGATATTTGTGATCAAAACACAGGCAGGAGAAAAGTCTGTCATTAGCTGCAGCCATTTACACTGTCATCTTGTTTGGACAGCTTACGGCTGTAGTTCTCCAGGAAATGTACCCTCTTTTTTTCCCATTTTACACCATTATTTTAGTTTTATTCTACAGTTGGGCCTATACTGTGTTTGTGACAATTCTGATTAGTTAAGAAACACACTACCCTTACCATTAAAGCGTTGATATCGTTCGCAAGAGAAGGCTGTGGGAGTGAATGATGGACAAAATTATGTAGGCTACTTTAGTTTAGTATAATTCAGGGAAACACAATTAAACAGAGCAGGAGATAATGATAATGGCTAAAACCGACACCAGATTTAGATTTACCCTAGATTTGACACTCATTCAGATGAAGAAGAGACAGGGCAGAAAATGCTAATCTGCCAGAGAAAGCCCTTAAAAGAATCAATTTGGCAAGTTGTCTGGGAATGTGACTTTATCTGGCACTGTGGTTTCGACTGTCTCCCAGAAAGAGTAGGATGACTGTCTCTCTTCCACACTGACAGGCAGACTGGGGCCAAATTGACAGTCCTTTAAAGTGGCTGACAGAAAGCGGCATTAATTAAGTCATTTCTGGACTTTAATTGTGTTAAGAAGAAGAAGAAAAATCTAATATGAGAAAAGGTTACCAAGTCCTCTCTGGTGTCAGATTCTTTACTTTCTATGAATATTAATGTAACTAATGAAGACAATCTTTTCTTCATCTCTTCCATTGTTCTGTGTTCAGGTGCCAAGCTTCCACCGCCATTGATTTGTTGTTAAAGAACAAATATGTCACGGGGGAAATGACAGTCACCTCTTTTATCTGAAATGTATCAAAATGTTTATTTTTTTTCACATGATGGGATTTTCTTTTTTTGTTGATTCTTTTTCATGCATATTTTATTTTCAAAAACAGATTTGAGTGTGGATGTAATCGTGCTATATTGGATCAATTGGATAAGCAATATTATTCTATAGTAATTATTTAAAAAGGGAAGTGTAAATTCTGTATGGACATTTCACCAGACCCGGCGTCAGGATAAAGTGACCAAGGGGCAATTTTAAATTGGCGGTGAGGCTACATTTTGGGGGGGGGGGTTCTTGCATTGGAATTATATTGAATTCTGCTTATATAATCACACTATACCACAATAAACATAAAGTTCGACTGCCTAGTGTCCGAGATCATTGAGAGCTTTTGAAATCTGTAGCCTACTGTATCTCTGCTGCGCTCTATCAGCACAATGGATAACGCCCTACAGCTAGGCCATTTTGGCAATGGATATAGGCTACAAGATAGGGCAATTCACCTATTACAAACAGCCCTATGTGAATGCAGCTGGACACACAGCTGTCTTACCAAAATAATGCAAACTAAATGCTGAAAGTAGTAGCCTACAGCTATTCATGCATGCAAACAAAAATAGTGAATAGCAGTTTGGCTTATAATACCGACACAACTGTGAATGCGAACAAATGCGACCAGAACAAAACACCGGTACCAAGTCGTAGGCCTAGCACAGGAAGTTGGTGGAAACTCAATTGGGGAGGACGGGCACATGGTAATGGCTGGAGTGGAATGTGTTTGATGCCATTCTATTTGCTCCGTTCCAGACATTATTATGAGCTGTCCTCCCCTCAGCAGCCTCCGCTGAGGCCTAGTAAACAAAATATCAGATCGATAAAGGCGATCTATATTTAGTCTTGTTATAGTAACAGTAAACAAATGCAGTAAACAAAAGGAGAATTGTGATCCAAATAATTAAAACATAGCCTACAGCCTACTACAGTGAAATGCAGCCATGCACAGCTGTCTTGCCAAATAAATAGGCCTATACATGTTGGCTTCAAACATGGAAAATCATGCCACTCGCTCATGAATTCATCAAAARGTTGTGATATGGCACAATACACTTCTGTGAATCAAATTCGACCCACGTAATCAATTAGGAAATGCCGGCCTACAATAAACATGTTTCCAATACGTACAGTTCCATTTACAGAAATGAAAACCAATAGGCTACCAAGAAAACCATAATAAATCTGCATTAACCGAGTATTCCAGCCACTCTCTTCCTATGAATCAGTTGCCATTCAATTAATGTTTTTGGACAGAAAACCTGTGGCTAAGGTAGGATTCTAGGTTAACCTAGGCTGGCTCCTCTGTTCCAAGATCATCAGGAACAGTCGGAGTGGGAGGCGGCTGTAGAGCCATTATCCTGGAGGCTCTTGTGGAAGGGTGGGTAGGCTCTGCACATGGAGCCAGTTGGAGCTCGGCAGCATCATCGCAGCTGGGCTTGGCGGCCTCGGTGGTTTAATYCTTCTGCTGCTGCTCATCGCTCTCCTTCTTCTCCTTTGTTTGGGTACTTTGGCGAAGCCAATTTCTGATATCCATCGTGGCAGATTAGCTGGTTCGAGCTAGCTAAATAGGCTAAGACTAATAACACTAATGCTTTTTACAGCTAGCTAGCTAAGAGTGAAGCAGCTTCAATTTTAAACTTGACCCCGCCCTTATAAACCAATATCAAATATTACTGGCGGAGGCACATCACGTTATTCACTTAGCCTACAACAGAGATGAGAGATGAGAATTGTTTTTTCCCGCTTTTAACGGAAACCCATACCTAACCGGCCAGTGGATTTCCATAGATCCAGCACACCCTGTCCATTGTGCTGACACAGCGCAGTGGAGATACAGAATTTTTTGGTGCCAACCTGACACTCAATAATTCTATTCTATTTTTATATAGGGACAAACTAAAACTGAGGGGCCTATGCCCCCTTTAGCCGGCTCGTGGACCCTGGCCGACACCATTCTATTCAGCAACAAATAAACAGGAAGCCACCAGAGCCACATTGTTATAAATGTCAATTACTCTTTAGACTTATGTTGATATTTCGATCACACTATACTGTATTGCAATATTTTTCCAAAATCCCAAAAAGTAACACAACGAATCTGTTTAGTCTAAGCGAATGAATATCAAAGAAAAAAARACTATATTAGCCTGAAGATCATCAACTTTGCAAGGTGGGGGAGTGAAAATGTCAGCCATTGTTGGCAGATAAAGTTAGGTGATAAGATGTTTGATGACAAGTTACGTGTTCCTTCTGCATGCCATGGGGCCCTGGGGGGAGGAAAACACCAAGCGCTTCCCAAACTTCAATATTAACCAAGCATCATGATCGCCAGCCTCAATGAAGAGACAGAAATTCAAATGAACTTCATTCTCTATGATAAGGTGACCTGAGTCCTTGTGAAGGATGAGCTATGGCTATTTCTGGAGAATGAAGTGCTGGGTCTTTGCCACAGGGCAAACCCTGAATAGCCAGGGCTGGAATTACTTGAAAAGAGGGACAGGGCTGATGTACTCTCCACTTGTCATTGAAGGAGTGTCTTTTGTTCCCAGAGCTCATAGATCAACATGGAGAGGGAATGGCTGTACAAGAGGACTGATAGACTAATACATTGGTGAAATCTTATGTGGCAAATGATCCTCCCAAAGTCTCAAAAAATACAACGAGGACATTGAGTTTTTCGATAGCTAGTTGTTTGATTGGTGAGTATCCTCCTAATAAAAACGTACACTACCGTTCAAAAGTTTGGGGTCACTTATAAATGTCCGTGTTTTTAAAGAAAAGCTCTTTTTTTTTGTCCATTAAAATAACATCAAATTGATCAGAAATACAGTATAGACATTGTTAATGTTGTAAATGACTATTGTAMCTGGAAARGGCTGATTTATAATGGAATATCTACATAAGGGTACAGAGGCCCATTATCAGCAACCATCACTCCTGTGTTCCAATGGCACATTGTGTTAGCTAATCCAAGTTTATCATTTTAAAAGGCTAATTGATCATTAGAGCTGAAAAATGTTGTTCTGATTAAAGAAGCAATAAAACTGGCCTTAAAGAGACAGTTTGCACTGTTCTGTTAATGGAGTAGTACACAGCGTTGTACGAGATCTTAAGTTTCTTGGCAATTTCTCGCATGGAATTGTCTTAATTTCTCAGAATAAGAATAGACTGACAAGTTTCAGAAAAAAGTTATTTGTTTCTGGCCATTTTGAGCCTGTAATCGAACCCACAATTGGTGATGTCCAGATACTCAACTAGTCTAAACAAGGCCATTTTTATTGCTTCTTTAATCAGAACAACAGTTTTCAGCTGTGGTAACATAATTGCAAAAGGGTTTTCTAATGATCAATTAGTCTTTAAAAATTATAAACTTGGATTAGCTAACACAACGTGCCATTGGAACACAGGAGTGATGGTTGCTGATAATGGGCCTCTTTACGCCTATGTATATATTCCATTAAAATCAGCCATTTCCAGCTACAATAGTCAATTACAACATTAACAATGTCTACACTGTATTTCTGATCTATTTTATGTTATTTTAATGGACAATTTTTTTTGCTTTTCTTTCAAAAACTAGGACATTCTAAATGACCCCAAACTTTTGAACTGTATTGTATGTTTACGTCAATATCATCTACAGTACATCTACGTGTAAGATAAACTGTATGTCATTGGTATCACAATGTGCACTTAATGTGAGTTGTAAATATAATCATTGTGACATGGTGTGTTTTAAGATTTTCTCAGAAAAGTCTAAAAKCTACTGGGAATATTCAAAATGCCTGTTTTGTTTTAAACATGTCTGGTTGAGGAAGGATAAACTGTCATAATATTAATATCYCCATATCTCAACTGAATTTACTGTTCAAATTTGGAAAAACTTGGCCAGGTTCAGATAGTATTTTTCCAGATGTCTTTCTTTGTCTTGAATGGTTAATAAAAAGGAATAATCACCTTAGCTAATTTATGTCTTGGAGTGGTTGTATATAACTGTGTGAAGTATGGGAAAGTATGCGCCTGTGGTCTTCGCTTTACTGCATCTGACAGAGATCACTTCTTAATGTTGTGTCATCGTCTGTACTGTACTGTGCATGTTGGAGTTCCTAGTCTGTAGTTCACATACTTTCCCACCGGAGGAGATACAGGAACACATGAGGTTCAGTCAAAGCTGCAACAATAAACTTTTGGCCATCATCATTGGATGACTGTTTTGTTCAATAGAATTCATGTTGATGATTTGAAGTGGGTTTTTTGTGAAAGAGTTATTCAGGCCAAGATGATATTGTTCATAGAAATGACAGAGTCATTTAGGAGGACCAAGAGGAAAACTTCTAATTTCTTGTGAGTCTACTGTAGATATTTTGGGGTTGGTAGTCTTATGTTCCTCTCCCCATCAGCAGTTTATGTGACAAATGGTGCCACAGCACACTAATCTTAAACAATTTAAGAGGGAATATTTATCTCCGCTTCAATGTTTTACTTTGCACCATTCATTGGTTTTTGTTTGAGAATCAGCTCATTGTACGGCATACCAGTCTGTGACAAATTGATTCTGTTGATTCAGATACAATTACAGTATTCCTTTTGTTATCTTTATACATTCACTTCCATGGTTTTGAAAGTAAAGTTGTGAAAGGTTGTTCTCCTTTTCCTGATAAGTGATTGTTGAGTAATCAATGTTCTCATCACAAAGTTTATTGACTTACATGTCAATACCATTACACTTTACGAGGAAAATACAATACATTAGGTAAACCACTGCAATGGGACATGCAGGATATCTCATATCAGTCTCTTTACCTTCTTATGAATGTATGAATTCCTGCCCACTGGGCACAGAAGTCCTTTCAACGTCTAGTTTTGATTTACATTTGGTTGAGTTGTCAACTAACGTGAATTCAATGTGAAATAAATAAATAAATAAAATGAAATGACATGGAACCAATGTTGATTCAACCAGTTTTTCCCCAGTGGGTGTGTGACGTTTGTTTTTCCCTCCGATCTCTGCTGCGCCACAGACGACCCAGGAGACTGTGGGAAGCCTCTGATCAGAAGGAAAGTAATGGTAAGTCCTTCAAAAAACGCTTTGTCTCTCTTCCACGAGCCTAGTCTGGCCAACCTATTAACACTCCCTTTAAATTATTCATTCTGATGGATAAAACACCTCCACAATTAATTGCATGTGAGCAACCAGCACCCCCCTGAGAACTACTGACAGGGCAGATACTGTAGTCAATGCAGAGCCAACCACCATTCATTGACTTTTAGGCCTTTTCAGGCTTTTTCAGGGTAATTTTTGAATAGCAATTTTATACTTACACTATTATGTAAACATCTCTTTGGATGCTTAAATGAAATGTATCAGATATTTGGTAGGCTACAGTAGATAGACACACAGTAAATTGAGGTCTAGTGTCACATCCTTTCTTCATCTTGGCTTGCTCAAGTAATAATGTGCAATGAAGAGAAAGAAAGGAAAGAGATATGAAACTTTCCCAGCTTGTATATTCTGTTTGATGGACAGAACTTCAGAGCAAATGAGCACCACACGTCTGACATGCTCATGTAAATTAGATTAGAACCCCAACCTTGAGCCCATTGCTATGCAAATAGCATTTAATTGTATATATTAATTATAAACATTCAATGGATGCAGTATTAATCGCCCTACTTATTTAAGTATATGTCATTTACTGTAAAAGATGGTCTGTTGGAGAGTTTTGGGATCACATTTCATATTGTATGCATGTGTGTTCTTCAAACTAAACTAACTCAGTGGGGTGTCATTTTTTCTCATACCATGTATCTTGACTATAAGCTCATATCTGGAAAAAAACGTGAAATGTGTCCATTTGAACAGCATCTTAACTATTTCATTCCAGTGATCAACCACTTTCATGTATTTCAGACACAGGAGGTTGGTGGCACCTTAATTGGGGAGGATGGGCTTGTGGTAATGGCTGGAGTGGAATATGGGAAACTGTATCAAATACATCAAACACACGGTTTCTATGTGTTTGGTGACATTCCATTCACTTKGTTTCGACCAGTATCATGAGCCATCCTCCCTTCAGCAGCCTCCTGTGATTTCAGATGCAATTCAACAGAAATGTAATCAAACATTTGAACCATGATTTTGTCAATGTTGTTATTAAGATTGATTAAACAAAACTTTTCTTTAGTTTTGTTTTGCATGTTGAGCTGTAGATTCTGCATCATAAGACATAAAATATACAAAATAATTGCATTTTTTTTTTTTTTACAGCCAACTACAGTATGCATGCGCCCAGCTAAGGATAATGTGTAGCTCAGTTTATTATTGCTGAGCTGCTGTTGCAACACCGTGCATGCAGCCCAAAAGGCTTCAAATCATTGGGGAAAATGTAAATCTTCTGTGGAAATTACGGAAATGCAGGGGGAAATGGACGAGCAACACTTCATAACAATTAATCAGAGTCCGTTGATTAATAAAGTTCATTTTTTATTCTCGATGATTCAGGGGATTATCAAAAGGACACTGTCCTTGTCATTTTGATTAACAAACCCATCCTCGCTCTACAAGAGGACGCGCTGAAGGGAGACGCTCTCTCTCGCCCATAAAATAAATATTGAATGAGAATATTAACTCGTTAACCTTGACAAGTATTTGTAATTTTCATAAGGGGTAAACTCGCAGATTCAGCATAAAAAATGCTGTGGGGGTTTGAGAAAGGGACGGGAGTGGGGTGGGAGGGGGGACGACAACACACAACAAATGAGAGAGAATGAAGAATGCTACTGCATGAATCCTGTCATTTTTATGGGCTGCAATGATTAATTTGTTTGTTCAAATTCTCAATTAAGTCAGGAGGAACTGGGGAGAATTAGAAAACGACAGCAGTGCAGTGCTGTCTTGGCTTTGCTAGCGCCCAGGGGAAAGACACCTCATACAGTACATAAGCCCTGGGTCAGGCTGTGTCTACTGTACATTGAAGACAACGCACAAAGGATGAAATATAGGATACATACGTACATACATTGGGTATCATAAGTATTCATCCCACTTGGATTTCTCCACATTTATTGTGTTACAAAGTGTGATTAAAATGGATTTAATTGTKTTTTTTTTGGTCAATAATCTACATTAAAAAAATATTAAAAAGAAAACACTAATATACCTTGATAAAAGGTCAATACATGAGTCAATATATGTTAGAAACAACTTRGACAGCGATTACAGCTGTGAGTCTTGGGTAAATGTCAATCCAGGCTTTGCACACCTGGATTGTGCAATATTTTTCTCATTACTCTTTTCAAAATTCTTCCATTTCTGTCAAGGTGTTGGTGATCATAGCTAAACCACAATTTGCCATTGATTTTCAAGCAGATTTAAGTCAACTTGGCCACTCAGGAACATTCACCATCATCTTGATAAGCAACTCCAGTGTAGATTTGACCATGTGTTGTAGGTCGTTGTCCTGTTGAAAGGTGAATTCCTCTCCCAGTGTTTGGTCTGAAGCAGGTTTTCCTCTAGGAATTTGCCTGTGTTTAGCTCCATCCTGTTWATTTTTATGCTGAACATTAACTGCCTTGTTCAGGGGAATAATGACAGATTTATGCCAAGTCAGCTCAGGGATTTGATCCAGCAACCTTTCAGTTAATACCCCAATSCTCTAACCACTAGGCTGCCTGCCACCACTTTTAGGGCACAAAAAACATTTAACTGATGTTGCAAGAGTGTTCCCAGAACACATGTAATCTGTTTTTGTTTTTTTTAAGTTTCTCAGAATGTTTATTTAGGTTGTGGGAACATTGTGGGGATATGACAAAAGATAGGTTCCCCAAACACAAAAACTGTCCAGTTGTGCWGACATTCAGATAATGTTTGATTTAGGGTGCACAAAACATTKCTTTGATGTTGCAAGAATGTTGACAGAACAGCCTTTCTGAGTTCTTTAAAGGTTCTCAGAACATTTAATTAGGTTGTGAGAACAGTTGTAGGTACATTACAAGAGATAGGTTCCCAAAATACAAAAATATGCTCAGTTGTGATGAGATMGACACAATGTTTAAGTTAGCAGAGGACAATTCTATAATGCTGTAAAAATATTGTCAGAACACCTTTTTTAAGTTCTATAAGGTTCCCAGAAAAGTTATGCGAGTTGTGTGGGATGTTGCAAGAATATTGTTGTGATARTCACATAGGTTGCACAGAACATTCCCACTATGTTGCACAATGTTCCACAAGTCCGTTTTTATGACGTTCATAGCATATATATTTTTTAGGTTTAACATAACATTCCATTGATGTTCATGCAATATATCATTTTACCTTGTCTTGGAGGTCCTTGGAACAGTTCAAGAACATTTAGAAAATGTTATATTCAAATTTGACTTAATATTACCCCAACATTCTCAGCATGCAAATGTGTAGCTCCTTAAAGGATAAGAAAGCATATTGGAATACATCCCAATTCTGTTTCTCTCCAGATATAATGGCAGTTTGCATTCCTTGGTGGTATAGAGACACATGGCATTTACATTTCATTCATAGGACATTTGAAAGCATTTAATCATACAAACACAACCATATTTTTTACACTTCATATGTGGACAGTCTGCACATGTTATTTTTATCCTCTGCGCCACCAGGGAAGCTCTTTTAAATTTAGTTTTTCAATATATAGCCACCACAGTATGGTCAATCAGGAATTCCATGCTTCCTTTTTAGCCTTCTTAGACATAACTAACCCAGGGAAATACTGGTAACTGGGTTATTCACCATCACTTCACCCATCCTCATTATATGCTGCGTACTTCTGAGTCCATATTTACAAGGTATCCAAGACTATGAGTGCTCATCTGAGATCAATTTTTCTTTTCAGATCATGACAAATAAGAGAGGGGGGACCATGTCAAGTGTCTCAAAGTKYGAATTATATTGGGTGCGTTTGAACAGTACATTTTTACACAATGTTAAATTTTTACAGTTAGTCTAAATTCTGCATTTCTGACTGGATTTATAAATCTGGACGAAATAAAGACATCCTCTCATTTAGTATATCTGGTACTCAATTTCACAGTTTTTTTACTTCAAAATAACCATTGGTAAAGAATGTGGGATTGAACCTGCAATCTTCAGATGTGTGGTCAGAGTTTTAACCCTCTGTACCACCAGGAGATATTTGTGACCATCTGTTTTTATTTTTTATTATTATAAAAAAATGTATTTGGTCAAACAACACAATTTCAGAGTTATAAAAATGTTCCTATCCTCTTCATATGCTGTGTACTTGTAACACTGTATTTTATGAAATTGCTCTTTAATATTGCACCTTTCTTTTTTTGCATTTTAATTGTAAACAATCACGGTAAGGTATGCAGCATATAAAGTGGGTGGGGAATGGTGAAAAACCTAGTTAATAGTATATCCCTGGGTTAGTTATGTCTAAGAAGGCTAAAAAGGAAGAATGGAGTCTTGATTGACCATACTGCCATGGCTATATACCGAAAAATAAGATTTCAGAGCACTTACCAGATTCAGATTCAAACCCCACATTAAGATAGTCAACATATAAAGTGCAAATAAATGATTAACTGCTGTTAAATTGTCCCATGAAATAATGTGCAGACATTAGGTAAAACTTTTTTTTTTTTAATCTAAATGTTCTGAGTAACTTCAAGACAAGGTCAAATGTATATAGGGTGAAGATCAATAGAATATTATGTTAAACCTAAAACAAATATGCAGTGAAATTCATAAAACCGGACTTATTTGGAAATTGTCGAACATTATCCAACATTGTGGGAATGTTCTGTGCAACCTTCGTGAATATCAGAAGAATATTCTTGCAACATGAAGGGAATGTCCTGTGCAACCTAACTTAAACATTGTATGAATGTCATCACAACTGAGCATATTTTGTGTTTTGGGAACCTGTCACTTGTAATGTATCTACACTGTTGCCACAACCTAATTAGATGTTCAGTTTTAGTGTTTTGGGAACCTATCTCTTGTGATATACCCACTAATTTCCCACAACCTGGAAACCTTTTAAAGAACAGACTAAATGTTTTCTGGGAACATTCTTGCAACATCAGGTGAACGTTTTTTGTACCCTAAAAGAAACATTGTAGAATCATCTGAGCAACTGGACAGTTTTTGTGTTTTGGGAAAATATKTTTTGTGATGTCCGCACAATGTTTCCACCAGACTGTTCCCACAACCTAATGAAACATTCTGGGAACCTTTAAATAACAGACAAAATGTGTTCTGGGAAGGTTCTTGAAACATCAGGCGATTGTTTTTTACAAACATTGAATAATCATCAGCACGACTGGACAGTTTTTGTGTCACAGTATGAGAACATTTTGCTGCAAGCAAACAAATGTTCTGGGAACTTCCCCAGTAACAATTTTGGTTTGCTGGGAAAACATTACTGGTACATTGTGTTATTACATTACCCCCCCACACACACCCCACCCAGATGTTGTATGTGGGGGATAGAGGAAGGGGTAGTCATAAAAAATAATCTGAAATCCAAGTGGGTTGAAATTTATGATACCCACTGTACATATTTACATAGGACTTCATTTGGGATTAAGTCACAAAACATAGAATATTGTAAATAAAACAATATTCATTCCTCCTGTTACTGTTCTGTCATTGTGCCTACTGTTTTTATTTGTCCAGGTTTCTGGATCAAGGGTAATGCCCTTGAAATATCAGTTGTTCTATTAGAAATAAAGTACAGCTCACCACAGACAGCAGCCTTGGCGTCACAAACACAGAKAATAAAATATGGAGCTTGCATTTCCTTTTCCCCAGAGGGCCAGTGCACTTATTATTTGTCAGAGTCACAGATGTTTTTCAAATGACGGTGTCTTGTGTGTGTTGAACCTTTACCAAAACTCTACCATGAGAGACTACAGCATTTTGCATACCATCTGATTGAAGAAGCCTCCATGAAATGAGGAGTCTCGTGAGTCTGAGGGAAGTTCCACTTCTGTTGGATGCTCTTTTCTCTGTATATATCAATGATGTCGCTCTTGATTCTTTGATCCACCTTTACGCAGACGACACCATTCTGTATACATCTGGCCCTTCTTAGGACACTGTGCTAACAAACCTCCAAACGCGCTTCAACGCCATACAACACTCCTTCCATGGCCTCCAACTGCTCTTAAATGCTAGTAAAACGAAATGCATGCTCTTCAACCGATCGCTGCCCGCACCCGCCCGCCCGACCAGCATCACTACTCTGGACGGTTCTGTCTTAGAATATGTGGACAACTATAAATACGTACCTAGGTGTCTGGCTAGACTGCAAACTCTCCTTCCAGACTCACATTACGCATCTCCAATCCAAAGTTAAATCTAGAATTGGCTTCCTATTTCACAACAAAGCATCCTTCACTCATGCTGCCAAACATACCCTCGTAAAACTGACCATCCTACCGATCCTTCACTTCGGCGATGTAATTTACAAAATAGCCTCCAACACTCTACTCAGCAAATTGGATGCAGTCTATCACAGTGCCATCTGTTTTGTCACCAAAGCCCCATATACTACCCACRACTGCGACCWGTATGCTCTCGTTGGCTGGTCCTCGCTACATATTCGTCGCCAAACCCACTGGCTGCAGGTCATCTATAAGTCTTTGCTCGGTAAAGGTCCACCTTATCTCAGCTCACTGGTCACCATAGCATCTCCCACCRGTAGAACGCGCTCCAGCAGGTATATTTCACTGGTCATCCCCAAAGCCAACTCCTCCTTTGGCCGCCTTTCCTTCCAGTTCTCTGCTGCCAATGACTGGAATGAATTGCAGAAATCACTGAAGTTGGAGACTTATATATCCCTCACTAACTTTTAGCGTCTGCTGTCAGAGCAGCTTACCGATCGCTGCAGCTGTACACAGCCCATCTGTAAATAGCCCATCCAACCAACTACCTACCTCATCCCCYTATTTGTTTTTGTTTTTCTGCTCTTTTGCACACCAGTATTTCTACTTGCACATCCTCATCTGCACATATATCACTCCAGTGTAAATTGCTAAATTATAATTACTTGCCACTATTGGCCTATTTATTGCCTGACCTCTTACTTCATTTGCACACACTGTATACAGAWTTTTCTATTGTGTTATTGACTGTACGTTTGTTTATCCCATGTGTAACTCTGTGTTGTTTTTGTCGCACTGCTTTGCTTTATCTTGGCTAGGTCGCAGTTGTAAATGAGAACTTGTTCTCAACTGGCCTGGTTAAATAAAGGTGAAATAAAAATAAATAAATAAGATGCCCTTCTAAAGATTTCCATCCACCAGCAGATGATCTCTTGGCTGCAGGTCTAATCTCTGTTGTTCCCATTTTGCCTTTAGTTCTACTTCCCGCAGTTGCACATCTACGGGACTCACCTCACTACCCCTAGCACCCTTTTCATCAGCCTCTCTCTTGAAGTGGATTCCCTCCTCCACCAAAGCAGCCTCAAGCTACTCTTTGACTACTGCTTCTGACTGCGAAGGGGTTATACAGATGTCAAAATGCTTAGCAATGAGGATCAGATTTGCCTTGATACATCAGTCTTGTACTTCCCTYGTGGGTTTTTCTTCAAATGCTTTCACTTCGAAGTCCATGGTCTTTATTTATTTACTCTGTGAGTGTTTATGCAACTTTCCACTTCTTCAGAGTGATTTGAGTGACTACAACTAACCTGGGACACAACATGCCGGACGAGACCCCATTTGGTTCCCCAATACGAAATAAAAAAGTTGCTCAATAGAAAAAGGTAACTAACAAATGAGTCACTGGGTTCTGAATGGCATCCATGTGGGGCCTACTGAGTGCTGGCCAAGCAACTCCAGTTGGGTCTTAAAAGATCTCCTCCATGGACCCCCACTGGATTTGCCTGATATCAGAAAACTAAAGTAGAAAACCCACACCTGCAGTACCAGTCAAAAGTTTGGACAGACCTACTCATTCAAGGGTTTTTCTTCAATACTATGAAATAACACATATGAAGGACAGCAGCATCAGATGACCTGGCCCCCACATTCACCTGATCTCAACCCAATTGAAATGTTATCTTTATTTAACTAGGCAAGTCAGTTAAGAACAAAGTCTTATTTTCAATGATGGCCTAGGAACAGTGGGTTAACTGCCTTGTTCAGGGGCAGAACAACATCTTTTTTACCTTGTCAGCTCGGGGATTTTCTCTTGCAACCTTTCGGTTGCTAGTCCACCACTCTAACCACTAGGCTACCTGCCACCCCATGGTTTGGGATGAGTTAGACCGCAAAGTGAAGGAAAAGCAGCCAACAAGTGCTCAGCATATGTGGGAACTKCTTCAAAACWTTTGGAAAAGCCTTCCYGGTGAAGCTGGTTGAATGCCAAGAGTGTGCAAAGCTGTTATCAAGGCAAAGGGTAGCTACTTTGAAGAATCTCTAATTTAAAATATATTTGATTTGTTTAACACTTTTTGGGTTACTACATGATTAAATATGTGTTATTTCATAGTTTTGATGGGTTCACTAATATTCTACAATGTAGAAAATAGTTTAAAAAATAAAGAAAAACCCTTAAATAACTAAGTGTGTCCAAACTTTTAACTGGTACTGTACATAGGATAAGTTGTGAAAACAAAAGTGGAGCAAACCCAAACAAGGGAAAACAAAAAGGTAAAGGCTCCTAAAGTGGAAGAGCTAAACATAGGTTTAGCGCTTCCAAAATCAATTTTTCCATCTCAAGTACTTGGCCAGAAGCCCTTAAATATCAGCTTTGCTAGCACAGGTAAAACACCTTCTGACTAACGAGGACAACAGGTGCAACACATCCTGACTAACGAGGATGATTCCAATCAGTATGCCACACCCAAAGAGAGCCAAACCCAATATATTTACGAAATTGAGAGGAGAAACAGAATCTGTAACTCAGAGGAACAGCAAATTCTAGTGAAAATATCACCAGTTATATGTGGACAATACAGCCCCTCTTAGATTGTACATGGAATTGGATGAGAGGTGCTCATCTGTTTCTGGAACTACTCTGAGATGGAGACTTCACGTCATTCTCTTCACTGATATGACAACATTGCTGGATTTAGATGACTTATAATGTTTAGTGACTTGGGGTTAACCTGTACAMATGTACAAATGTTGATCTTATATATATATTTTTTAACAATCCTTTACTGTCCACTGCAAGCCTTACTAAACATTAGAGCATCAAAACGTTGCCTGACAGTAAATGTTTTAGCATTTGGCATACACTACAGTTTTTTAAAAGACAAAGCCCAACTCAGTTAGCAAGTTTTGGAACATTTTATGATTTTCCTAATGAAATCACAGTGAGTTTTCCAGATCAGTGGCTGCATTTAATGGTGTTGGCCACCCTTTCCTCCAACAAGGTGTCCTCTACAAATCCAGAACTGCGTGGCATTGAATGGAGCCAGCACTTCACAGTGAAGTGAAAATGCTTATTAGTCAAACAATCCCCATCGGAATAATGTCAGCGTCAGCCAGTAGTGAAGGATGACATGCTGAAACCTCTGCACATGGAAACCAACTGTTGGATGTATTTGATACCATTCCACCTATTCCGCTCCAACCATGACCACGAGCCCGTCCTCCCCAGTTAAGGTGCCACCAATCTCCTGTGAGGCCAAGGTAATGACAATTATGTTTCGCAGCACATGCCTCTTACACTGAAAAAAAGAAAGGTTCTTCAATGGTTCTGTGGAGAACTCTTGCCCGATAAAGAAGCTTTGAGTTAAGAATGGGGATCTTGAWGTGGCATRTACGGTTCTTCAGAAATCAAAAGCATTGTTTTGTTTTTCAAATCCGTTTAGGAATACCGGCTGTCCAAACAGCAAGTTACAAGTGACCAAATCGMATTTGTGCGTGTTCAGACAGCAGTRATTTGCTGACATGGCTATGCTAGTTGTCATAGTAATGATGGTTGTGTGCGCAGTGGTGTAGGCTGATTGATGGTTGTGCTCATGCTTCATACCACTTAGAAGTTATGTAGCAAGCTAAGGCGACAACATTGCCTGCCAAGGACGTTTCCCAGTTGATTTGAATGTTCAAAATCATAGTGTAAGAACACTTTTAAAGCCTCAAAGAACAAGATGATACAACTTCAAAACAAATCAATTTTGCTTAGCCACAGCAGTCAACTAGCTAGCTAGGTAGCTGTTTGGCTTTCTAGCACATGCACTCATTTGTTTGTGAACAATTAACAAGCTAGTTAGCTACCACATGTTCTTGTCAAACTGTCAACAGAATAGCTAGCAAGCAATAAGAAAACCACATGAGGCAAAATAAATCAGATTTGACCGTTCAGTCACAAGTCGCATGGCCAGGAATTAGATTTCTATCTGATTTCAAACCACCTATGCCTATGGTTTGAAATGTGGCTTGAAATATCCTATTCCATGTGATTTTTGTCTGTTCAGAATGCAGGAAAAATAATAGATTTGAATCGGATATGCCCKAAAATGGTATTTGAGTACCTTCAATCTGTGTACAAGGCTTAAAATGTGTACAAGGCTTAAAAGGTTTTTGAATTGTATGAAAACCTGCAGATGGGTCCCTTTCATAGCACACAGCATATTGGCCATTGTTAACTAGTCTTGATTTTTCAGTGTAACATTTCTGGTATTGTTTCAAGAGTTAAATTAACACCATAGAGTTAAATTAACACTCAGTGGTGTAAAATAATCCCAGTGTTGGTGTTAATAACCAGAGTTGAACCAAAACCAAAACCACACCCATCATTATCATATTTTTTATATATGTTTTATATTGTTTCAATATCTATGTTTTTACATGTACCTTGATTATGCTACTCAAATATAAATAAGATACATTTTCCTAAACTATTCCAATCTGTTACTTGGACTTATTGTACCTGCACTGAAATGGTTGTTCCAGTTTAGATGTTAAAGGTAGTCTCATATCTTAGTCTTCCCAACATGGCAATTATTCTGAATGCAGGTTGCGGGTGGATACAAATTCCGAATGTTGAATATCCCCACTCTGTCTGGATTCCTATAGGAAATACACATTACTTTGCAAGCCAGCATAATGTGACTTGCAGGCCTGATGTGGCCTGTAAAATGAGTTTCAGACCACTGTATTAGGGCAAAACTCTCAAATGAAGGCCTTTTAAAATATTAATTGTATTATCTTAAATAAATACATTTGAATGACAACATATTCAATTAGGATCTCACTTGGTGAAGACCACAGGACTAAAAATGTATTAATGCAACAACCATGTCTCTGTCAATAGCAAACACAGTCATGGGGTGTACTGGTAACTCTTAKATTCACTTGAAAGGCACCCTGGGAAAGATGAAAATAAGGCTTAAACCTCTAGAGCAGGACTATTCAATTCTGTTCCAGGAGGGCCAAAATATTTATTGTTTTGGATTTTTGTATGGTTCTTCAAAGAACCATCCCATGTATAGGTTCTTCAGAGACCCTCAAATGGTTCACCTATGGCATTGCTCRSAYGAACCTTCTTTAGTTCCTACATGCACCTTTATTTTTAAGAGTGTATGAATTATGAGTTTTTAGCAAATTCATACATTTGTATACATTTTAGGATGTTACTGGTCTGCTTTTGATCCTTTTTTACTTTATGTCTTGGTCAACCAGAGAGCTAAAGTCATGTAATGCTAATCATCTTGTACACCGAACTATGATTCTAATACACCAATCCTTTGTTTCCACATGTTTAATGCAGAGGTATGTCAAAGCAGTGGGTATTTATGGGGAACATTTGCTGCGTATGGAAAAGTGTGGAATCAATTTCCCGCTCCTACTGATAATTGATGGCTTTTCTGAGTGTGCTCCTGGAGGGAAAGATGACAAGCCAGGTCTATCATATTTGGAACGGTAGTAAAGCTGCCAGGGCCTAATTTCCTGGAGGCTTCTGACCCCTGAGCAACCCAGTGTCTCTCTTAAATGCTTAGAGCCAACACTCATTCATCAACCAGGCCTGGAACAGGTCCAAAATGTCAATATCACTGTCACACATATATTTCTATCTATAAACTGTATGTATGTATCTATATTTATTTATCTCTGTATGTGTTATGGTAAATGTGTAAAATCTGAGATTATAGACATACTGTAGGTTTCCCTGTTTTACACATTTAACGTGACATATCTATGTATCTACAGTATATATCTTTCTATCAATATTCATCCATCAATCTACACTCTGTCTCTAATCACAGTGGAGTGTAAAACCATTGGTTAGATTTACTGCTTAACTGCATTTGTCTGTTTCACGTTCTCCAAAACACCTCATCAGTGAGTCTGCCCTCTCAAAATAATGATCATCCTGTAAATCTGTCTGTCTCCAAGCGAACCTGATACTTTTAAAGTGACAACAACGATGACCTTGAGATGTATTTTTTTGTCAGACCTAAAACTGTCTCCCTCAGCAGTGAGAGATGTGCCTGTCCAGATGGTTTTGCGTGGCACCGTCTTGCTAATTGTCAGTGATGCCATCAAAGGGGATGTAGCAGACCTGACAACATAGCTGATGAGCAATGAGATGAGCATGATGAAATTAGAGCCCAAAAACATGTGACAGTTATTTTGTGCACCTTATACACTATAAAGTACATGAAAATGACAACTTAAACTCCCAAATTTTTATCCCCCAAAGAGATGAATGATATTGTGATATTCAACACTTCTTTACGATGCTTTGTTCAGTTAGCAGCCATACAATCGCTTCATAGAGTATTTAGCTAGTATATTGACACCTATTAAAGTATAAGGCTTCATTCACTGTCAAATGATAACACTTTATTTGAAGGATAGCTACCTACGTAAGGARGTCATAACACATTCCTAATAGCCAACATACCCAAACAAATAAATATCAAATGTCTAATGAAGTGTTACCAAATAGGTTACTATAACATGCAGCCCCAACCAATCCCATGGCTGTTCATGCTGATTGTGTTACGTACAAGAGCATATGACACACAGGATGATCCTGACCTCAGACTGACATGTGCTAAAGTGCATTATGGTTATAGCTGGGATAAAGGTCATGTAGCCTGCTGTTATAAATGAAACAGGACAGCTCCAGCATACATGCAGTGTCAAGTGGGAGGAGGTCTGAAGGGAAATCCCCTTGGATCTTTTAGGTACACATGCAGAGATCGTATTAAAAGATCTTCCCTTCTGTCCTTGTGATTAGCAGACACTTAATCATCAAATTTAACAGAGAGAGTGAGCAAAGTATTTTAACCAGTTCATCATATAATAGAGATATAATAGACATGGAGATGCTGTGCCTCTGTGTTTGAATGTGACAATGCCCTTTTTATTTTCACTACTCTGTCTGAGCTAGAAGGTTTGAAACATGCCAGGGGGTCATAGGAATATTGCGTCATGCAGGAACAGTTAACGAACACTTCATACTGTCTAATTCATCTCTGCTCCATGATATTGACTGGTCGTCATGTAAATTCTGAGGTCTTATTTATTCTATTTCAGAATTTTATATCTACATTTTCATTGCAGCCATAATGGTCTGTCAGCTACACTGTCAGGAGCAGCCAGTGTGCTAGCAGCAGACTTTTGTTGAGAGAAGAGGAGAGAGAGAGAGAGAGAGAGAGAGAGAGAGAGAGAGAGAGAGAGAGAGAGAGAGAGAGAGAGAGAAGAGAGAGAGAGAGAGAGAGAGAGAGGAGAGAGAGAGAGAGAGAGGAAGAGAGAGAGAGAGAGAGAGAGAGAGAGAGAGAGAGAAGAGAGAGAGAGAGAGAGAGAGAGAAGAGAGAGAGAGAGGAAGAGAGAGAGAGAGAGAGAGAGAGAGAGAGAGAGAGAGAGAGAGAAGAGAGAGAAGAGAGAGAGAGAGAGAGAGAGAGAGAGAAGAGAGAGAGAGAGAGACCCTTGAAAGGAAGTAAACAAATGAATGCAATGCCTCATTAACAGGGTTTTATTTGACCGTGGCCAATTAGAGAGCATCTGTAATTTAAAACATTCAACCTAAATAAAATAAAACTTATTTAGCCAAGAACACATTTTTCTCATGGGACTCCATCTTTGCCTTGTTTTCATTCAAATGAAGTTTTTCCCAGTAACACACGTTACTGGAGTGGATACAGATATTGCAGTTGGTATATTCAGACAAAATGCATGTAAATGGTTTACAGCATCTATCTACTTGGAAACCTGGGATGATAGAGAACGGTGTGAATACTTTTGTACTAGGACCGGGACGATACCAGTATCGCGGTACTTATTAGTATCGTGGCAAGTAAAGGAAACATGAAGCACAGTTAACGTCTGTAGGAAAACAGATCGAATGTTGAAAACAAACATCATTATGTTGTCATCTAGTCACAATTATTTATTTTCCAAGCTAAAGCACACAATGTTTTACATACATCAAAGAGTTTGGTCTGCTTCGTGTTTGAATTTTGTGCATGGAAAAAATATCATGATACTGGTGTCGTCCCGGCCCTACTTTGTACATGAGGTCAAGGTTAGGGCCAGAAATCAAAAGGCTCACATCTGGCTGACATGTTTGGCTATTTCTCTTTGTAATCAATATTTTTCCACCCTGTCTTAAGCAACGGACACTTGGCTGAAATATTGGTGGGCTGCCCTAACGACAAAACGTGCAGCTCTGCTTGAGACAAAGTTGCAGTCAGAAATAGATTGACAGACCGATGAATCACTCCCTCACTAAAGATTAACATGGCATACCTCACAATCACAAACAGAGACAGCAGGGACTGAAAAATGTATACAAGAACAGTAGAAGACATGGCAATTGATCCGCACCAATGATAGCATTATGACCAAAACAAGATCCAGACCCAAATGCTTTTTTTGACTCAAAGACTCAGCCACGTGAAAAATAGTAACACCTGTATTGCTTATACTGGTTGTTAAGCATTGGAATAAAATGTTGAGCAATATGCATAACCAAATGTTGGAATAATGAGCCATCTGTATGTGTGGTCTCCTCCTTGGAGATGCCAGGAACGGAGCCATCTGTGAGGCTGCTGCCAGCTGTTTTCTTTCTTATTACATGTTTATTAAAAGCTGGAGTTGTTGTCCTCTTCAAAAAAATAAAACAAAATATGGGGTGGCAATGTCTGTCTGTAATCCGAGTGCCGCCGTCATCTCCATTAGACAATTTTGGGGGATTAATTTCCAACTCCCATTAAATATGAATTAACAGTTTAAATAGAACAACGGCAATGCTGATTAAATGTTTGTTGTTTTCTCTTCAGTGAAATGTAATGTCAAAATGTAGATTTCCGCCTAAATAGACATACCCAAAAGTAATTATTTATCATGAGAGGGCCATAAACAATACCTTGTAATGCTTATACTGCCAGAAATAATAAAATCTCACTTTTTTGGTAAAGAATTTTTATAAATTACTGAAGTTTAGTCACTTTTGASGACTCAAGCTCACAGTATAAATATGAACAAAATTACAAAATTGTATAGAATTTTTTTCCCTATTCAGCAAAAGRGGGGTAATATGGCTTGAAATGCTTTCGAAATACGCTGAGTGTACAAAACATTAGGAACAACTTCCTAATATTGCTTTGCACCCCCTTTTGCCCTCAGAACAGCCTACTAGGTGTCGAAAACGTTCCCCCAGGGATGCTGGCCCATGTTGACTCCAATGCTTCACACAATTGTGTCAAGTTGTCTGATGTCCTATGGATGGTGGACCATTCTTGATACACATGGTAAACTTTTGAGCGTGAAAAGCCCAGCAGCGTTGTAGTTTTWGACACACTCTTACCAGTGGCACATACAGTGCATTCAAAAAGTATTCAGACCCGTTGACTTTTTCACATTTTGTTACGTTACTGCCTTATTCTAAAATGGATTAAATTGTTTCTTTTTTCTCATCAATCTACGCACAATACCCCATAATGACAAAGCAAAAACAGGTTTTTAGACATTTTTGCAAATAAATAACACTTACATAAGTATTCAGATAATTTACTCAGTACTTTGTTGAAGCACCTTTGGCAGTGATTACAGATTTGAGTCTTCTTAGTTGTGATGTTGTATTTGGGGAGTTTCTCCCATTCTTCTCTGCAGATTCTCTCAAGCTCTGTCAGGTTGGATGGGGAGCGTTGCTGCACAGCTATTTTCAGGTCTCTCCAGAGTTGTTCACTCGGGTTCAAGTCCGGGCWCTGGCTGGGTCACTCAAGGACATTCAGAGACTTGTCCTGAAGCCACTCCTGCATTGTCTTGGCTGTGTGCTTAGGGTCGTGGTCCTGTTGGAAGTTGAACCTTTTCCCCAGTCTGAGGTCCTGAGCGCCCTGGAGTAGGTTTTCATCAAGGATCTCTGTACTTTGCTCTGTTCACCTTTCCATTGATCCTACCTAGTCTCCCAGTCCTTGCCGCTGAAAAACATCCCCACAGCATGATGCTGCCTCCCCCATGCTTCACTGTAGGGATGGTGCCAGGTTTCCTCCAGACGTGACGCTTGGCATTCAGGCGAAAGAGTTCAATCTTGGTTTTATCAGACCAGAGAATCTTGTTTCTCATGTTCTGAGAATCCTTTAGGTGTCTTTTGGGCAGTGGCTTTTGTCTGGTCTCACTACCATAAAGGCCTGATTGGTGGAGTGCTGCATAGATGGTTGTCCATCTGGAAGGTTCTCCCATCTCCACAGAGGAATTATGGAGCTCTGTCAGAGTGACCATCATGTTCTTGGTCACCTCCCTGACAAAGTCCCTTCTCCCCCAATTGCTCAGTTTGGCTGGGCGGCCAGCTCTAGGAAGAGTCTTAGTTGAAGAGTCAGGCCACTGTCTTCTTTGGGACCTTCAATGCTGRAAGCATTTTCTGCTACCCTTCACCAGATCTGTMCCTTGACACAATCCTGTCTTGGCGCTTTACAGACAATTCATTCGACCTCATGGCTTTGTTTTTGCTCTGACATGCACTGTCAACTGTTGGACCTTATATAGACAGGTGTGTGCCTTTCCAAATCATGTCCAATCAATTGAATTTACCACAGGTGGACTCCAATTAAGTTGTAGAAACATCTCAAGGATGATCCATGGAAACAGGTTGCACTTGAGCTCAATTTCGAGTCTCATAGCAAAGGGTCTGAATACTGATACTGGTATTTCTGTAAACATTTCTAAAAACCTGTTTTTACTTTGTCATTATGGGGTATTGTGTGTAGATTGATTCTTATTTAATACATTTTAGAATAAAGCTGGAATGCAACAAAGTGTGGAAAAAGTTAAGGGGTCTGAATGCTTTCCGAATACTACCCGTACCCCATTCAAAGGCACTTAAATATTTTGTCTTGCCCATTCACCCTCTGAATGGCACACATGTCCTTATCCAATCCTTATTTAACCTGTCTTCTCCCATTCATCTACACTGATTGAAGTGGATTTATCTAGTGACATGGATTCACCTGGTCAGTCTATGTCATGGAAAGAGTTTTGGAACATGTTCCTAATGTTTTGTACACTCAGTAACAATCACATTATAAACAACTTACTTTATTTCACCTATAAATAAGATCATGCTTAGTAATAGTACAAAATTGGCACCGTTTCATATAACTTTTTTGAACGACGCAGAGACGACATTCAAATGCCTGCTGACATGAAGATTTGCAAGTGGAGCTGCGAGGTTCACAGCAAGAGGAAATCTATACTTTGTCTGGATAGGCCACAAAATGTGACGTATCGCTCCCTATGCAAATGAGGTGTCAGATTCCACATACTGCARCTCAGCTGAGAGCAGAGAGCGGCATGTGAAGCGGGACAACCAGATTGCTCTGTACATAACAATGTCGGTCGGATCCAGTCCAGAACCGCTCAGTCTTTACATCTAAGATGTTTTAAGAGAGCTATGAGTCACTATAAACACAGACATAAAAACTGGAAAAATATTCATCAAATATSATCTATGACTTAAGATACTATTTGTATGATACTACTTTATCAACTGGGTCGTATCTTCATTATGCACAATTATTATTCAAAATCTCATCATGAGATCAAATCAAATTACTTTCCATTTTCAGAGTCAATTAGCAACATATTGATTTACCACAATCAGGCATTCATGCACAGCAGGCAACCTCCAACCTAAACTCCTCAAGTCAGAATCAGATCAGATCTCTCATAATTGAGGGTGGCAGAACTGCAGACCACCCTCTGTACCTGTCAACAAATTTCAGGAGCTCAAAGTAAGCTGCATCAGGGAAGCATCCTGCCATCCTGCCTGGGATGGGTGATGGACACGGAGAAGGAGCACTGGAAATGTCCATCAGCATCCTCTAGCCAGTGCCATGTGCTGAACAAGACAGGTCAGGTCTGAACTGACACTGACAAACCCAGGGTGGACACACTGTCGACACAGACTAAAGCAATGCCAAGGGACAAGTGACAGGCTACTTTGATGCCTTACCTAACTGCTCACTGCAGTAGGCCCACATGCAAACAGGGAGGCAGAAATAGGCACATGGAGTGGATACTCTCATGAATGTGAGTACACAGTACTACACACGCACGCACAGAACGCACACACACGCCACACACACACACATGCACACACAGTCTTGTAGAACTGTGTGGGTAWAATCACTGGGGAAGCCAAGCCAGGAAAAACGTCATACTAAAACCTATGTTGTGATAATTGCGTTGTTTGCTCTATACCCATTAGTTCATACACCACCATGATATACAATAAGACTGTGACAACAAAAAGACAATAAGACTGTGACAACAAAAAGACAACAGTCACACAGTGGTGGAATAAATTCCACTACACATGCATTTGTTTCATCACAAAACCGAAGAGCAACATCTGACCGGTGGAGTCCACAAAGCAAATATTGCATTATCACCTGCAGCATGGTCAAGCAAGTTAATGTTTTCGCCAGTTTACTAAACAACTACTGATTTAGAACCATGGAGTCACCTCAAGTCAGCAGAAAGACAACAGGAGCACTGCATCCACTATTCCAGCACCATTTCAACTTAAATATTTAAACATCAAATCAACAAGGTTGATATACAGTGGGGAGAACAAGTATTTGATACACTGCCGATTTTGCAGGTTTTCCTACTTACAAAGCATGTAGAGGTCTGTAATTTTTATCATAGGTACACTTCAACTGTGAGAGACGGAATCTAAAACAAAAATCCACACTTTCACAGTTGTATGATTGTATGATTTTTATCATAGGTACACTTCAACTGTGAGAGACGGAATCTAAAACAAAAATCCAGAAAATCAAATTGTATGATTTTTAGTAATTCATTTGCATTTTATTACAAGTATCAAATACTATCAATTTTTTTTTTTTAGAACAAGTATCAAATACTTGTTCTCCCCCATTTATACAGGGTGCTTAGTTTAAACACGCGGGAGAAAGAAACGTAAAGATACCAAAACTATTTAGTCCAATCAATGTTGCTAAATATCATGTGGCTGTCCATGGCACTGAGTTCTGTTGGTGTGTGTGTGTGGGTATGTGCGTCCGTGTGCAAGTAAAACAGCATTTTTGACTCACCATACTAGACTAGGGCGGCAGGGGCGGCAGGTAGCTGAGTGGTTAGAGCGTTAGACTAGTAACCGAAAGGTTGCAAGATCAAATCCCCGAGCTGACAAGGTACAAATCTGTAATTCTGCCTCTGAACAAGGCAGTTAACCCACTGTTCCTGGGCCATCATTAAAAATAAGAATTTGTTTTAACTGACTTGCCTAGTTAAATAAAAGTAAAATAGTTGAACTCCAATGCCATTCTCCTCTCTTTCATGTTGATAAAACGGTCTATGGCTCTGTCATACATTCCACTTTTAGTTTTTGTTYTCATAAACTATGTACCCAGCTAAAATGCTTGCTAGCCTGACTTCCTCGCATGGACAACAATGAGCCAGCTAAGTTAGCTAGTGAACGTTAGTTAATGTGAGGCTACTAGGCTACATATTGAACTTCAATCATTTCAGACCAGCGGCACAATATATTCACTTATGTTTAGATCAGAATTGGTGTCATAATCATTGGCATGTACAGAGAATTAAGTCAAAACCACAAGTCCCAATCCCTATCTACATTCATGGCTTAAGAAAGGGCCGATTTAGTAAACTTGCTACTACAGGTCATAAACACAAGCAGACCCGAAACAGACACGTTTTTCAGAAAAATGATTTGATTGTTGTGAGGGAAAATCCAAATTGGCCTCCACTGGGGGGTGTTTTGCTGCGGAAGGACAACCCACAGTTGAGCTCAGCTCAACACTGATTGGCAAATTATTATTTTTTGCTCCAGAGCACCTCAGACTGGGCGAAGGTTAACCTTCCAACAGGACACCATCCATAAGCACACAGCCAAGACAACGCAGGACTGGCTTTCGGGACAAGTCTCTGAATGTCCTTGAGTGACCCAGCCAGAGCTCGGACTTGAACCCGATCGAACATCTCTGGAGTGACTTGAGAATAGCTGTGCAGCAACGCTCCCCATCCAACCTGACAGAGCTTGAGAGGATCTGCAGAGAAGAATGGGAGAAACTCCCCAAATACAGGTGTGCCAAGCTTGTAGCGTCAAACCCAAGAAGACTCTACGCTGTAATCGCTGCCAATCCTGCTTCAACAAGGTACTGAGTATAGGATCTGAGTACTTATGTAACTGTGATATTTCAGTTTTTTTTATTTTATACATTTGCAAAATGTTCTAAAAACCTGTTTTTCTTTGTCATTATGGGGTATTTTGTGTAGATTGATGAGTGGGAAAAAACTATTTAATCCATTTTAGAATAAGGCTGTAATGTAACATGTAGAAAAATGTAGAAAACGTCAAGGAGTATGAATACTTTCCGAATGCACTGTACGTTGATGTACAGCTCTAGACTAGGTAAGATGGAACAGTGTGTTCAATGCTCAGTAATTTAACAAACAAATTCCCTTTTTCTTTTTAAGCAATTACCTGCCACAGGGTAACCTTAGAGGATCAAGTGAAATGTTAGAGATAAATCGTTAAAGACACTGACAGGGTATTTATCTTCACTCCTGCTTTAATGCCTTAGTACACA